>NC_043713.1:60920185-61047123 GCF_006229205.1 Suricata suricatta | reverse complement strand
GGCCTGGGCCCGCCTGGACCATAAGTTTGACCTCATGTATGCAAAGCGAGCCTTTGTGCACTGGTACGTGGGGGAAGGCATGGAGGAAGGGGAGTTCTCCGAGGCCCGGGAGGACCTGGCAGCTCTGGAGAAAGATTATGAAGAGGTGGGTGTGGATTCCGTGGAAGCAGAGGCTGAAGAAGGGGAAGAATACTGAATGAGTGCATCTGGCAATCATGCCTTTGTATCACCCCCATTATAACATTACATGATATGTTTACCTATTAAAGTTTCTGTATTGAAGGAACGTGTCCCTTGTGCTGTACTTTTGACATAATTTCCGATTTATCTTTTTTTTTCAGGCTTATTTATTTTGAGAGAGCGTGTGAGTAGGGGAGGGGCAGATAGGCAGACAGAATCTGAAGCAGGTTCCAGGCTCTGAGCCATTAGCACAGAGCCTGATGCAGTGCTCAAACCCATGATTGAGTCATGACCAGAGCTGAAGTCAGACGCTCAACCGACTGAGCCACCCTGGTGTCCCGACATAATTCCGGATTTAGATACCTGTCTTTTCTAGGTGGATTTCCAAGGGGAAAAAACATGTTTCCTCTCAAAAAATAAAGCATGTCTGTATGTTTAGTTACCGCTTTACCCTAGAAGGCTTCAAAAGGCATGGCTGAAGGAATTAGGAAGAATGCTTTGGTTAAGCATTTCTTGTCTGTCACCCATTTTTTATGTACTTTGGAGAATGAACTAGTAATTTGGTTTTCTTCTAAACCGTGGAGTGGCTACTTCCCTGAGTCTTGTAGGAGGGTCCAGGGAGGCAGCCCCGCCCCAGAGCAAACTCATTTTCTGTGAGGCTCCCATTCCTTGAAGGCTTTTGTTTTTACCCCTAACTTAGTCGGGCGCCTGTCAGAAAGGACAGGGCCTTCTGCCCATCAACTTTTCCCCAAATTGTGATCAGTGGTCACCGCCCACCCATGCCATTATAGGCCCCTCCCCCGGAGTAAGCTGTGAGCACTTGATTTCTTCAGGTTATATGGATCACGCATCCTGGCCCCTTTTTCTTCTAGTTGGAAGTTTCCTTTCTTGTAGTCTACCCTTTCCCGGGCGGCCGGCGTGGATCCCGGGACCCTGCCGGTTTCCTGCTGCCGCGCTACCAGACCCACACACTGGGAGTCTGCGCCGACAAGCGGGAACCGCTCCTTCAGAGACTAAGTGTAGACAGTCAAGAGTTCGCTCAGAAAAGACAGAGCCCGAGTGTACGACCGCGCACGCGCCCAGGAAGGGTGGGGCGACGCAGACCCGTCGGCAACCTTAGGCGCCCGCGGCTTCCGGGGCACGCCCCACCTCGTCCCGCCCCTGGGGCGAGCGCCTCACGCTTTCGAGTCTCTATGGTATCAACTTCCACCCCGCGCCACTCCTCGCGAGACCTCGCCGGCGCAGCAATGGCGAGATCGTGAGTGCCGTTGAAGGGAGTCAGGAGAACGGGCTGGGACGGGGCTCGGGCGAGATCGGGCCGGGGGAGACGCAGCAGACTAGGGCCGCCAGGAGCGGATTGGCGGCTGGGGGCGTGAGGCCCCTCCGGGCCGGGACAGCCGCCCACGACCAAGCTCCCGCCTGTTCCCCAGATGCCGCGTCACTGCTCCGCCGCCGGCTGCTGCACAAGGGACACACGCGAGACGCGCAACCGCGGCATCTCTTTCCACAGGTCAGCGCGCGTGCGTGCTGGCATGCGAAGGTTCGCATGCGCCGGCCTTACCCTTCGCAATCGCGGAGCTACGATTGCGCTTGCGCTTTCCATTGGTGCCAAGTCTCTTGTACTTGGTGGGAAAGGGGGCGTCCGGCTGCGACTGAGTCTAGATGGGAGAGGGAACATGGGAGGTCCACCAGCCTGCGGACCTCTGCTCTCTGACTCTCACCTGCCAGGTGATGTTAAGGAAGTTGCTTTCCGTGAGGCCTCAGTTTCCTCATCTGGGCCTTGGTGGGTAGTGTTTACCTGGCAGGGTTGAAGAGAGGTCTGGTGGTGGCAAGTGGGTGACCAGCCCTTTCCGTCTGGAGAGCTTGAGCCCAGGGCTACAGACACCCTCGTGCTTACTGGCTTGTGGCTCCGCAGACTTCCCAAGAAGGACAACCCGAGGCGAGGCTTGTGGCTGGCCAACTGCCAGCGGCTGGACCCCAGCGGCCAGGGCCTGTGGGACCCGGCTTCCGAGTACATCTACTTCTGCTCCAAGCACTTCGAGGAGAACTGCTTTGAGCTGGTGGGAATCAGGTGAGCCTCTGTGGCTGCGATCACTTGGGCGGGGTTTGAGATATCAGAGTAACTAGCCCACTGGGGCAGCTATATGGCCAGGTGAAGACGACCCTGGAGCCACTGGCTGGAGTACAGGCAGACCTGGTTCTGCCTGTAGCTGCCTCTTCCCAGCTTTGCACCTCAGTGACAGTAAGACCCCCGCCCCCCCATCACTGTGCCAGTGACAGGAGAGAAAAACATCAGCTTTTTCAAAGGCTATTCCTTAGAACCCCAATCCTCCCACCAAATCCACAATGAAATTCCTCTTTTTGTCTGGTTAGCCTAGTTCTGGTGCAGTCTTTTACACATCTAATTTTGTAGAGCCCTGGAGGGAAGAGATTGGTGTAATTCTACCTAATGTGGCATTCCTTAAACTAAGTGCTTGCAACATGCCTCCCCACCTAGCTAGCACAGGAAAGCCTGATCTGGGGGTACTGGGGAGCATGCTAGCTCATGTGCTTATTGTCTGCCTCATCCGGGCTGTTTTTCCCTACAGCGGGTATCACAGGCTGAAGGAGGGGGCAGTTCCTACGATATTTGAGTCTTTCTCCAAGTTACGCCGGCCAACCAAGACCAAGGGGCACAGTTACCCACGCGGCCCTCCCGACGTCAGCCGGCTCCGGCGATGCAGGAAGCGGTATGTGCTATGGGTGAAGGATGCCCCACTCCTACCCCAGGTCTGAGAGACTGGGCTTTATGGTATATGCCAGCAGCCTTGCTGGACAGGCTTCTAAACCAGTAGAGTAGACTAGGGTGGGCCAGTGAACTGGTGTCTGGCAGGGCCTTGGCCTGGCCTATTAGTGTGTCTCTCTCTCTTTTTTCTCTCAGCTGCTCTAAGAGCCGGGGACCCACGACTCCATTTTCTCCACCTCCACCTGCTGATGTTGCCTGTTTTCCTGTGGAAGAGGCCTCAGCGCCTGCTGCTTTGCCTGCCTCCCCCACTGTGAGGCTGGAGGCTGGCCTCAGCAGCCCCTTCTCAGACCTCTTGGGGCCCCTGGGTGCCCAGGCAGATGAAGCGGGCTGCAGCGCCCAGCCCTCACCGGAGCGGGAGCCAGAGCGGCAGTCATCCCCCCTTGAGCCACGGCCTGTCTCCCCCTCAGCCTACATGCTTCGCCTCCCGCCCCCAGCAGGAGCCTATATCCAGAATGAGCACAGCTATCAGGTGGGCAGTGCCCTGCTCTGGAAACGGCGGGCCGAGGCTGCACTTGATGCCCTGGACAAGGCCCAACGCCAGCTGCAGGCTTGCAAGCGGCGAGAGCAGCGGCTGCGGCTGCGGCTGAGCAAGCTGCAGCAGGAGCGAGCACGGGAGAAGCGGGCACAGGCAGATGCCCGCCAGACTCTGAAGGAGCATGTACAGGACTTTGCCATGCAGCTGAGCAACAGCATGGTTTGAGTGAGGGGCTTCTGGGCCCAGGGCTGACTTGGGAGATGCCTCTTAGGGCTTCAGCCTCTTCCTCTCTTGGAATCCACCTGGAGAGGGACCTGATCTGAGCTGTGTCCACCAGACCTGCCAGATGCCATAATAAAGTGGATTCTAGGAGGCCCTGCTATCTGGCTCAGCTAGGGGCTGGGGCCTGGCCCCTAGAGTCCAGGCTCTCAGTGGTGGAGTACAGAAAATCCAGTTCTTGGCCCACTCTACCTCATGCAACTCCAGGCCCCACAGGGTTTTCTGAGGGACCAGCTGGTGTGAGCAGAGGCCAGGAGCAGCACCAGGCACCCTCTCTTTGGTACCTGAAACAGCCCAGATGTAAGTAGTCTAGTTCCTTTGAAAACACTGATGAAACCCAGGCCAGAGTCAGTCTCTTTACAGCGACACCTGCATGGCTTTTATCCACTAGCCTAATCTGCCCAGCAGGCAGTAGGGTACAACACCTGAACCCCGGCCTACAGACCTACCACTCACTCACTCTGGGACTGGCTCATCTGAAAAATGGACAATGATGACAGTTTCTGATCTAGTGCTACTATAATTGGGATGTAGGGCCCACCAAGTGACATTTCTAGTTCCCAGAGGTCTGAGAAGAGGTGGGGGAAACTTGGGAGGCAGGCATGAGGCCAGCAATCCTGGCCTCAGCTGGAGTCCCCCATTTTTCTTCAAGATGACTGGAAAGCAGCTTCCCTGAATCTGTGCTTGTGGCAAACAGTTCAGTGTGCAGGGTGATTTTAACTGCACACATGACCTCCCTGCTGGTCCCGGCTCCAGCAGCCACAAGGGCACAGCTGAACTCTCTCTAGTCCTGGAAAGTGCCACACAATACTGTGAAACGCTTTCTAGGGTACTTGGTGTGTAACTTCATTTATTCATATCCTGTCTAGAAGAAAAGTCAAATGACCGGTTACAAGGGTCCACTGTAAAGCAGGATTTGCAGTTGTCCACCAAAGTTTCCAGGATCACCAAGGCTTGTCTTCTGCTAGGCCATTTCCTAGCTTGCCAGCAGCCTTGTGGATGGACTCTTGCTAAGGATGCCTCCTGGGACCAAGGCTCCCTGTCCATCTGTACACAGCACCTGGGGCTCTTCAGCAAGGGCCAAGGAGTGGCAAGTGCCATGTTCGCATGGGGGTACAACTGGAGAGAGGAAACATGAGGGACTGTTTTCCCCCGAAGTGGCTTCCCGGCAACCAGTGCAGAAGGCTCCCTGGGGTTCTTGTTCCCAGAAAGGAGGCAAAAGCGCCCGTTGTATTAGGGTGGGCTCACAGGGCCTTCTGTTGGGCAGGGGCCTCCGGTGCAGCCCAGGAACAAGGCAGCCTTGGGACTCCAGGTTCTGCCACAGCCCCTCTTTCCTCCTCACCCTGTATCACTGGGTAACCCTAGATGGGGCTGAGAGTTGCTGACCTGGATAGGAGACTGGACAGGACTGGCCCGTCTCAAGCACTTGGGCCACATGGGTCATCCTCAGCTCAGGGAAGGCTGAGGGCTGGAGTTCACCGGTGGGGACTGTGCCCATGAGGTGTAATAGGTAGCATTACTATAGTCTTAATGGCATTTCTATGACAAAGAATAAATATTTGGGAACAGACCAGGACCTGGGGGGCACCTGGTGCACTGGGTCCCTCAGTGGCACACAGTGGGGTGGGATCCTGAAGCCCCTCTGGAAGCCAAGGCCCAGTCTTGCATCAGGGCCCATCACACCCCAAAATTCATCCTGGGGCAGATTTCATCTGCCCATTACTGTTGTCCACCCATAAGCTCTGAGTGACAGGGGCCCTTACATCAACCCCAGTGAAGGCAAGGGGGTACTATGTAGCCTGACATCTGAGGGGTCTCAGGGCAATAGGATCCAGTGGCCAGACCTACAAGCCATACACAGCCCCTGGTGGATGGGCAGCCCCAAACCAGCTCCATGATGGGCTCTCCCCACTGCTGGGCCCTGCTTCCCACACACACCGAGGAGAGGGTGCCACCCAGGGGGCCTGTTTTACCATCTACTCCCTGTGGGACCTGTGTCCTTGGCAGTGAAAAGGGACCTTCAGAGCCCCCAATGTCCTCTCTCCCTCCGGAGACTCTGGGCACCCTGCCCCTTGGCTAGCAAGTCCAGCCACTCCACCTGGGGCCTGAACGTGGCCAGCGTAGTCTGCAGCGGGCAGGAGCAGGCATGGTTATTCTCCTTGAGCAGGCCAGCACTGCCTGGGCCCTCATATGTCAGCGCCCAGCTCTGCGCACTGCTTGTCGGAGATGTGGGAGGCCAGGGAGTCTATGATGTCGAGAAGCAGCTGTTGGCTCAGCGAGCGCAGTGTGGGCAGCTTGGACACCTGCAGGAGGCAACCGGAAGCCCCAAACAGGATGGAACCGGATTCATGTAAGGGCCAGAGACCTGGGAACTCAGCCAAGCCAGGGCACAGGCTGACTCCAAAATGGCCAGTGGGTGGGTACTCTGCTTGGCTAACCCCAGGGACCGCTGCTGCAGGACATGGGTCCTTGGCCAAGACCAATGCAGGGAAAGTGGGCCCTAAAGATGGGTAGACAATGAGTACTGGGCTGGGAGGGCCCTGACCTTGGTGAACTGGTGCACGATGATGTGCAGGCAGTGTCGCTTCATGTCCAGTGCTTGCGTCTTGTCAGCCGCCTCCAAGATCTGGAACGCAGGTTCCTTGAGGTGTTGCTCCATCTCTCACCCACCCACCCAGGTTCAAGGAGGCCCGTGGGCACCCAGTGAGCTACCTGCAGTACATTCTGTACCGTCACATTCATCTCCAGATTCTGCTTGCAGTACGCCTGCAGCCGGTTGTTGTAGAAACCGTAATAGTAGGGAGCCGCAAACAGGTAGCTGGGGGCTGGTTAAGGAGCTGCCAGCCAAAGGAGCTCGTCCCGCCCCTGTGCATCTCCCCTGGGAGGGTGCCGCTGGAGGCCCGTGCACCCCAGGGGCAGAGGAAACCCAGCCATCCCTCCTGGCCACAAACCTCTCTGTGCCTGCTGACCAACTGCTTCAGGGAAGCCCTGGGAGAGCACTAGGCACCAGGAAATCCTCAGGAAATTGGGCAGAACCAACCCATGGGGCTCCGAAACTGCCTTGGGGACTTGGACCTCCAGAGGTGACCTGGGAGTGCCCATGGCAGGGAGGATGCAGAGAGTCCTCGGGCGGCATGTTGACCTCGCCGTAGTAGATGTAGCGCAGCATGGACTCAAAGGCCTGCCGGCTGGGCACCATCTCCCCAATGGAGATGTTCACCTGCCCATCCTCGGGCATGAAGGACCGGAACATGGCCTCAAAGTAGCTGTAGACAGGGGCATTAGAGTCCTGGCTCTCGGCAAACCAGAGGCTGTGCCCAGGACTGCCCTGCCCTGCAGCCACACCCCCACCCACCTGGAGCGGGCGGCCAGGATGGCCTTGTGGGCTGGTCTTGGATGCCCATCCAGCAGCAGAGTGATGTCACAGAACTCCGCGCCTGCCCCCTCCAGGTATGCCTTCATGTCCTGGATCAGAGATGTGCCTGGTGGGGAGGGCAGGGGATGGTGTGGAGGGACCCTGAGCAGATGCCTCCTGCCCCTCTGCAGACTCACCCGATTCAGACCTCAGAGCCCTGAACAAACCTCTCCCGGGCCACAAGCCCTGCTCTGGCCCTTGAGGCACTAACAGGCTCTGTTACCTTATCCCCTCAGTCCCCAACACAGCCCTCAGCCCTGTCTGATACCCAGAGTCTGATCTCCCCAGCTCAGCCCAGTGAGCCCTCCTCCCTTCCCTTATGCTTGAGCCCCCTCTGGGTCTGGTAAGTACTGTGTCCCTCCATGTGTCACCCAAGGCCAATAACCAGATTCAGCACAGACCCCAGGGAGAGTCAGGGGATGAAGGAGACTGTGATGTCCTTTCCCAGGCTAGGAGGGCACAGGGAGCTACCAAGAATGTCTGAAGTCTTTGGACTGAGCTTACCTCTCACTAGGCCCCAAAGGGTGGGCGCGCCTAGAAAAGAAGCTTGCAACTAGTCACTGACCCTGAGCATCATCCTCCCAGCGGAAGCTCTCAGACCTGATGTCAGTCAGGGCAGGTTCCCTCACTAGAGAGGGACCCGTGCCCACATCTGGAAACAGGCTCTAGAGATTCTCTGCCCTCAGGTGCACAGTTGTGGTAGGATGCCCCATGGGTTGGGGGCTCTTCCTTCCAATGAGCCTGACCTGCCTCACTGTCTGCCCATGCAAGAGCCCCAGGAGTGCTCTGGGCATCCCCTACACCCACACCCCACCCTGAGGGCCTGGCAGGTACTTCCATGACTCCCAAGGTACTTCCATCACCCAAGATGAACACCATCCCTGTCTGTTGCCCTTGGGGATGGAGACTGGATCCCTACCAATGTCCACAGGCTGCTCTGAGGGAGCACGGGGAGGTGGCTGCTGCTTCCGCCGCACAATCTCCACGATCAGTGGGGAAGAGAGGCGTTCGAACTCCTTCATCATGATCACCTGATTGAAGTGGGACTCCTTCACCACGAAGTTCAGGCAGTGCTCCTGGGACACACAAGTCGGAGCAGGCAAGCAGGGTCAAGCCTTGGCCAATGGGGCAGCAGCCTGGGCAGGAGGACTTGGGCAGGGGACAGGGGGCTTGTGGTGGGGGTTGGAAGCCTGGGATGGGGGTCAGCAGCACAGGGTTGGGGTTGGTGGCAGGGGACGGGGACCTGTGGTGGGGGGGGTGGGGCATGCACACCGGCCCGCACCTTCAGCTGGCCCAGCTGCAGCCTGGCAGCACTCTCACACACGACCAGCACGTTCTGCAAGTCCACGGAGGCCTCAATGTACTGTCGGCACAGCTGCTCCAGGCGGCACAGCTGGAAGCTCAGTGCCAACTTGTACACGTCCATAATGAGCAGCACGTCTTCCACATGGCCTGCACCCAAGAGCTCCCTCAGAGACATGGGGAGAGGGAGAAGGTCCAGGGCAGGGTGGAGGGGAGGCCAGGGTCCTGGGTCCGGGTCATAGGCAGCAACTCCACCATACCAGTGATTGTGAGTGGTGGTGGCCACCGGGCCCCAGGCTGCCCGCCTGTCCACCCTGTTCCCACCCCCAGTGCACCTTTCCGAGGGTACTTGATCTTGTCTGTGTAGAGGAACTGCATGAGCACTTCAAAGGGCCGGGCCTCCGCTTCACGGATAGCCACGCGCAGCAGGGGCGGCCGGGCCCCTCCCACAGCCGTACCAGGGGCCTCCCTGGACGCTGGGGCTGCCTCTTCCTCCAGCTTCTGCAGGGAGAGGAAGGGGAGCTCAGGGGCACCCCATGGATGCCACTATCTTGGCAAGAGGGACTGGGCAGTACCTCACCTGGGCCAACCACTCCCGTGCCTGCACGATCTTCCTGCGGAGCCAGCGGCTCCGAGCAGTGACAATGGCCACATGGCCCTGCACACATTCCTCCTTCTGTAGCAAGAATGACACCTTGGTGGGGAGCACAGACCCTTATCCTGGCAGGGATGGAGGCTCAGACAGCCAGGGTAAGGGCTCTAGGACTCCAGGCACAAGGAAGAGGCCAGCCGTGCCTCAGGGCACAGCCTCCTCCCTGCAGCACAGGGGGTAGGCTGGGCATGGGGGGGCACTCACCTCGCCCAACACAAACTCCACGTCGCAGAACTGGCGGCTCTCCCACAGCCTCCCATAGTCCTCGTGCAGCGTGCACTTGGGGTAACAAGAGAACTGCGGGAGGAGACCCAGTGTTGCCCAGGGACACCACCACTGGCCCAGTCTCTGCCCCCCTCAAGGCCCCACATCCCCAGCCCAGCTCAGCCCAGCTCCCTCCACTGGCCCAGGCCTGCTTTCCAGCCTCCACTGGCTCCACTGTGAGCCCCCAATGCTGCCCTACCTACCCCACTCTGTACGGAGGCTCCTCAGACTGCTGTCGACCTAGAGTTCCCCACCCTGTCTTCCAGACTCCAGGAAGGCTGCCATCCCACCAGAGCCCTTGGACAAGCCTCACCCGCTTCCACTGGGCCTCAGTTTCCATCCTCTGGGGCCCATCCCCCCTGGCAGGCTCCCTGCAGTCGGTCCATAAGCCCCACCTGGAACCTGTACATCTCCCCACTGCGGATGTTGTTGTCCACGGTGCCCCCGAAGATGTACATGGCATCCGAGATCACAGCAGCCGCGTGGAAGAGCCTTCCGCTTGGCAGCTGAGTAGAGGCAGGGGAAGGGGGTAGATAAGTAACCCTAACAAGTACTTCTCTGAGCCTCAGTCTCCCTATCTGTGAGAGAGGCTGACTACACAACTGGCATCGGCGGGTGATGGAGAGGAGCGAGGGCGCCAACCCTCACCTCTGAGGCCGGCGGGGCAGGCTGCTTGGCTGTGGTGGTGCCAAAGTCCAGGCCAAACACATCTCGGGACTTCTTGAAGCCACCCCGCTCCTCAGAGGCCAGGCCAGGTGCCTCCTCAGAAGCAGATGCTCGCTCTGGCACCTCAGCCCCACCGACCTGGAGGGGAGACACATGCAGGCGTGGGACCAGTCAGCCAGGGCCAGGCAAGGCACCAGAGACCAGCCTCCTGCTGACCCTGTTCAAAAGTGAGAGTGCTAAGGGGACAGATTTGGGAGGGGGAAGAGCCACAGGATGAGGGCGCTCTCGGCATGGCTGAGAGGGCGAGCCAGCAGCAGTCAGGGTGGACATTCTGGGAGAACATCCTCAGCACCATGCAGATATGAGGGGAAGTGAGATGTTAAAAGCCTGCAGGCGGCAAGATGGAGAACAGGGGCCCAGGGCCTAGGGTCCGGCCAAGGCAGGTGAGGCTGAGGGCCTCAGTCATCCTGGCTTTGCTCCTGCTGGCCATATAGAGCCCTGGGAGACCTCTGAGGCTGCAAGGAGTGGCAGGGTGGTGGAAACAGGCGAAATCAGGAGTCCCATCCCTCAGGCCACAAGCCCTGGGCATCCCTAGCTGCCTGTGCCTGGCAGCACTCACCTCACTGTCCGAGCTGGGCTGCACAACCTCCCAGGTCTGGAAGTCCACATCATAGCAGTGCAGCTCATTGGGCAGCGTGTTGTCTGCTGCACCCCCAAACACATACAGGTGGCGGTCAAAGGCCACCATGGTGTGCCCATAGCGCCGCTGGGGGGGGGGTGGGGAGCCACGGAGTAGGTGCTCGGTGGGGATACGTGTCCACCTAAGGGCACATCACAGTACACTAGTGCCAGAGTGGAGGCTTCTGCTCCCCCAGAGCCTCCACCTGCATTCTGAGGCCTCCCCACGGCTGGCACCAGCTGGAAAATGCCTTGCAGTGCCTGGGGAGATCAGCCCGGTCAAGGGGGGGCTTGCAGTGCATGCCCTCATCCCCTCTGGCTCTGGCACCAGCTCTGCCTAAGTCCACTCAGCCCACCATGGGATCCTGCCCAAGTCCCTTTCTGTCTCCCACCCATAAAGCAGGCAGCAGTGGCAGGCAGGAGAGGGGTGGCCTTTGTACGGCAAGGCAATCCCACTCTGGGGAATGGGGACATGTCTACTGCTCCAACATATGGGATGATACCCACAGCCACGTCCTCGCTCCTGGGAGCCACCATGACCCCACCTCCCAATGATGCTCCTACATTCCCTACCCTCCCAGGACTCCCCACAGCTTCCAGCACATCCTCTTTGGAACCCAAACAGATGCTGGTCAGGCAGACCATGCCACCTGGCTCCATGCTGACCCCTTCACCTGACACATGCTGGGCTCTACAGGTGCCCCTGCTGCAGGGAGGCTGTCCAGCAGGCAGGAGAACTGCCTGGGCAAAGCCCATCTCCAGGTGGCAAGGGTTCTGAATGCCCGTGTGGGGATGGGGTGGGCCGGACATGCTCTGTAAGGACCCCAAGGCTAAGTGCCTCACACCAGCAGCCCTCTGGGCCCCATGGGGGATGGCACCTGTATGATGCCCACACCACAGGATCTGCCCATCTATGCACAGCCATGTTTGCTCTCACTTCTGTGTGTGCAGGAGCAAAGGGCACAAGCATGACACTGGGCGGCTGGCTGGGGACTGGGAGCAGGCCAGCCAGAAGAAGGCGGCACCACACTGACTCCACCCCATGAGACTCCGCTGCTAGCAGCCCCTGGGATCTCCTAACACCAGGCCTGAGCTGTTGCTGGTGGCCACACCTTCTCTGGTTTTCTTCCTACCCCTGTCTGTGCTGCCCCAAGCTGCCTCTCTGCCTCCCATCTCTGCCCTCGGTCCCCCACCCCACAGCCCTCTGCCCCCTCAATGCACCTTCCTCACCCCTCACCCCAGAGCAGCCTTCAGGCCCTGCATTTCCTCCAATACCTGCACCTCCTTGAGGACCCCAGATTAGCTACCTGTCCACCTGTCCAGAGTCTGCATGTCTGTCCTTCAGCCTCTCCCTACATCTGAGCCTACCTGGCCTCTGCTTCCAATGCCTCTCACTTCTCCAGGTCTGTTTCTGCTGGCACTGAGCCCTCTTTGCTGCCCACTGCTGTGAGCACCAAGGCCAGGAGGGAGAGACAGGCTGGGCAGTGTGGCTCTCCTCTCAGGCCCAGCCACCCTCCCGAGAGCCATAGGAGAGCTACACGGATGTTAGTGGGATTCCCTCCGCCTCCAATGCCCTGACCTTCCTCCTTCCAAGCTGACACTGCTGGCCTCCAGGGCAGCTCCAAGTCCCCTCCCAAGCCTCCCTGACCTGCAGCAGAAGCTCCTGTTCCCTCCCCTCCATTCACTCCCAGAGCCAAAGCCCAGTCTGCCCCACCTCCAGGGCTCAGTCTCTGTGTGAGCTGGGCACCAGCTAAGGATAGCACAGGCTGGAAGCTCTCAGGGCCTGAGCACCCCTCCAGTCTTCTGCCATCGTATGAGATCTATTCCAGCCACTTTTGGTACTGATGGCACTGAGAGGGCCATTTGCGGGGCAAGAGCCATCCTTCATGGTGGAGAGAGGCCAGCCAAGCCCCATCTTGCTGGACCGCAGCCATACCCTAAGGGGCCTGCTTGCACAGTCTGTATGAAGGCCCCCGTGCCTCCTTGCTCTGGAAGGGCAGCTTGCCCTGCTGTGTCGGGAGCTCATGAGGACAGCCCTGGACACAGATATGGATGCCACCACCAGAACACTCACGTCTTATCCTTGAATTCAAACTGGAAGAGGTTGTTGGTAATCTTGGCTCCGCTCTGCCCTGAGAACACAAACATCTTGTCCCGGCACACGGCCACTGGGAAGTTACAACAAGATGGCGGGATCTCGCCGCTCTGTGCCACCTGGGGTAGGGAAGGCAGCTCAGCCCGAGCCCTCATGGGACCAGGTCCACAGGGTAGAGACTTACACTGTTGAACTGGGACTACTTTCATCCTTGAAACTTCTGTGAATGAGGGTTCATAGATTAAGTTCTGTAGAACAGCTTAAAGCCCCACCTCATCCACCTAAACAGGCCCAGTTTTTAACAGTTGAGGCTAAAAATCATCACCACAGGGGAAAGAAACCCCAGGGGAGAGAATGGAGCAGATAGACAGACTGCCCGGAAACCGCAGCAAGCAGGATACCAGACAGCATACTGAACTCGCTGTGTTCAAATAAAGGTGGATTCTGCCCAAGTGGCCCCAGTCACCGGGACAAGCTGCCATTTGAAGCACAGAGGATTTAGGCCCTAGTTAAGTGCTGCTGGAATTGGGCAGGAAGTCAGCAGGAAGGGTTCAGGCTGAGGACAAGCTGGGATTTGGCAAAGAGAACAAAGCAGCCCCTCCCCAGCCCCACCTGTGCCCTCTCACATCGTCCCTTCCCCCCTGATTGTCCCGCCCTACCCCGGCCCCCCAAGCCCCTCACCTCCTCCCAGCATGTGAGCTCCCGGTCCTGGAGGCCAATGGTCCACATGTCGTTCAACCTGCATTAGGACAGAAGGGTCAGGATCTTCACAGCTGGGGCTGGTGGCAGAGTGGGCCTGGCTGGAAGGGATGGCTCCAGGGAGGAAGACACAACACCAGGACTCTGATCAGGGGCCTATGGAGTAGCCATGAGGTGGGAGCTTCAGGTCTGGGGGCTGCACTGAATCCCTGCTGTGCTCCCCCACACACCCCAGCCCAGATAGGAACATGTGGCCTTATGCACGTCTAGCCAATGTGGCAGGGTCAGTCCCACTCAGCAGGCCTCCAAGCTCGGAGAGGACTTCAGAGAAGCAACACGTGCAAAAACTGCACCACCACTAACACTGCATCTCTTGGAGCGGTTTTTTTTCTCTCAAAATAATTCCTTTTTTTTTTTTTTTTTTTTTTTAGTGATCTCTACACCCAACCTGGGGCTCAAGCTCATGACCTCGAGATTGAAAGTCACACACTCTTCTGACTGAGCCAGCCAGGCTCCCCACCTCTTGGAGTTTCTATGATGCTGAGGTCTTGGGAAATGAGCACATGCTACTTTTGTAATCAGAAGAATTCAGCAAAGGCAATTTTCTAAAATAAGAAGGAAAATGCCTAGTACACAGGCCTCCACAGGGAAAGGGCTGGGTCTGAGCCCTGCTGCTGCACCACCTGCTCACATAGGCCCTTGGGGTCCCTCCTCACAGTGGAGGGAGCAATTCAGAGGGCTGCTCTGCAGCCCATGGCTCTGACAACACTCAGCTATGACACCTATTGCAGTGGAGACCAGCACATCCTCCTCAGACAGCTGCACAAAAATAGGCCAGGCTTGCCACCTCCTCAGACACCCCTAGGAGGGGCCTCAGGGGTGCCAGGCCTGCTGACCTCTGTGGGGTTGGGTGGGAGCTCCACTGAGTTGCCCCTCACCTCCATCCCACCTATTTTCTTCCCCTCACTCCTTTTTGTGTTCAATTTCTCTACTTTGAGACAGCGAAAGCACACCGGCACACACGTGTACTACATGTGGGGGAGGAGCAGAGAAAAGGGGCTCTGTATAGACAGTGAGATCGTGACCTGAGCCAAAATCAAGTCAGATGCTTAACCGACTGAGTCACCCAGGCACCTACCTGCCTCCCTCCTGTCCACAACATTACCCTCTTTGAAAAACCCCCAGCCTGAGCCCTCCCATGCCAGGAAGGCCTGCTCTGGGCCTTGGTACACTTACAGGGCTGCTCAGGGGCCGGGTGCACGGGCTGGGCACCACCTACCTGGCATTGCCATCATAGCCAGCAAAGATCCACAGCTTGTCACTGTACACCGTGGCGCCGTGGGCAGACCTAGCGACTGGCAACCTGTAGTGTAAGGAGGGGGTAAAGAGCGAGGCTGCCCAGCACAGACCTGAGCCTCATAGCCCCATGAGACCAGCCGGGACCCCAAGGCCACTGTGCCTACATTTGCCGACACTGGGGCTCCCAGATGCCAACTGGGTGTCATGAGGATGAGCTCATGAGGCAGGGAAATGGGATAAGGAATTCAGAAGTCCACCGGGTAAAGCCCTCTCCCAGCCACCGCCAAAATGTCAAAGGGAGATGCTTGCAAAACAGGACAAGAGAAGCACCCATCAGCCATACATCAGGGTCTTTTGTGCTCTCGGAAAGGAGAGAATCTAAGAGCAGGGCAGGGACCTCAGACAGGCACAGCTGAGAATGAGCTTAACTCAGGCCTCTTGTGAGCCTCAGGTTCCTCTTATGTACAGGGACCATGTCCCAGGCCGGCTGCCACCAGAGACCCAATGCAGTAACCACTGGGTCAACCCTAAAAGGTTTCAGCAAAGTTTCTCACCGTCCTTCAATTTTCCACTCTGTCCACTGGCCAGTTGCAAACTTATATTCAAAGAGGTCATTTTTATTCTTCAAGTTAGAATTGGAATAAATGTCCCCAGTATAGCCCCCTGGGAAAGAGAGAGAGAAACCGTCACACCCAAAGGCAACATCTTAGAGTCCTCAAACCCCAGGAGGTTGGGGGCAGAATCTGGCCTCACTTAAGATGTATTCTGGGACTCCCTCCATAAACTTCAGGGACTCTGTGGTAGGCTCTGGGGACATAGAAATGAGCAGAACCCTGTTCTCTGCCTCTAGCAGAGGGACAGAGGAAGGAAGAGAGCCACCTTCTAGCCCCATCACAGAGGCAGACAATTCTAAACCTGGAAATCGCGACAGTTAGGGAAAGGGGCCCATGGAGAGGGCCCTAGCCCCGCTGAGGAACTCAGGACTCAGGTAGAGAAAGAAAAGGCGCGGACAGAGAGAGGTTGGCCATGCACAGCATGTAAGCCCTGGGCCTGGAGGCAGGGTAAGGGCGCTGTGAGCTAGGAAGAGGGCACAGTGCCCAGGAGAGAAGAGGCAGCTCACCAAACACAAACATGCTGCTTCCGTAGACAACGGCCGAGTGGTGGTAGCGGGGGGCTGGTGGGGTGCCCGTGGTGAAGGCCCTGGTGGGGGGAAACGGGGGCAGGGGGTGTCAGCAGAGGTCAGCCATGCAGTCCACACCGCACAGGGCAGCCCCTGCCACCTCCATGATTTCTTTTATTTTTGCGTTTTGTAGGTAATACCTGTGTCGCTATATAGAAACATTTAATAAAAGTTGCCAAAAAGGAAAAAACACAAAACTGGCATTAAGACTTACATATAATCCCTTTGCCAGAAACCACCATCTACACCTTGAGGCCGGCCACTCTCCCCCACCTTCCCTATGCATATTTATGCCTCCGAGTAACTTTTAAAAATAGAATCATGTGGTAGACACGTAATATCTGCTTTTCCAGTTAAACAGCAGAATGTGACGCAGTCTTCCCACTCCTCTCCCATCAGCCACCCCTGTGTTTTAACAGCTGCCCCGTGTTTCACAGAGGCAGTCCATGCATTTTATTTATTGAATTAAAACCCCATTTATACTGCTTCCCTGGTGCTGCTCCTTTTCAGAGTTTTATGCTTAAGCAATTATTAGTAAAGGACCATAAAGTCTTTAGAGTGATTTTAAAAATTAATCTGTAACTATTGGCTATGTTATAAAACCAAGTGTGAGAGGAAAAATAACACATTCCTTTGGCAATCCCAGCACTACCCAGGTCTCCTGAGCAGGGGTGGGTAGAGCACAGTGATGCCACCTGGGTTTGCCAGGCCTGGCAGGTATGGGACATCCTCCTCCATCAAATAAGGGTAGTGAGCCCCCCTCTCCCCAGAGGACTGCTAGGGACTGAGGGCTGCTCACTGAGCTCCTGCAGAGTGGGGCACCCAGGGGGCTCGGAAGGTCTGTGCTCCCGCACAAGCAGACGGCAGAGCTCAGGAGAGAGCCCAGTATCTCCTATCTCCTAATCCTGGGGTCCCTTTTCCCCCTCAGCTATGAGCTGCCCCCTGGGTAGAGTTGGACCAAAGGAGATGGGCACAAATATGCAGTGCTCAGAGAGTGCGGGTGTCCTGCCCAAGGCTGCACAGGTGGGAGGGCCATCCATGGCAGGAAGCCAGAGCCCTCAAATTGCCCACTACCCACGTGGGGTCTCCGGGCAGAAGATGGGCCCCACAGTGTTAGTCCTGAAAAGACCCAGCAGCCGTTTCCCCACTCCCTCCCATGTCACCTCCCACGCAGTCACTGGCCCGGGAAATAGGCCCAGGGATGGAAGGGCTCTCTGGAGGCAGAATTTGAGGACCAACAACCAGACCCAACAAATCCCCTCTCCTAACAGGATTCAGAATAATCAGTCTGAGTTATGGACTGGAAAAGAAACCCAGGAGAGAGAGGGAAAGACTAAGGGCCACTGCTGTCTCCTTGCAGCTTCTCCCTAGCTCTCCCGCGGCATGACCCTGATGGAAATCAGGGCCCAGCACAGTGCTGCAGACGTCTTGGGGAAAGAGGGGTACCTGGGGCCCAGAGGCCACCCACCTGCACCAGGAACAATCCTTCACGTCGAACCGCAGGAGATCGTTGAGCATGGTCTTCCTAAAAGACAGCCAGGGAGAGGAGGGGTCAGTCCTGGTCTGGTCCTGGTCTGCTCTCCAGGACCCAGGAGGTGGACGCTGCAGCCCTCGGGTGGGGGTGGGGACTGTTGTGGGGACTCAACCAAGGCCATGCAACCAGCTGACTCCTGAGGGACCAGAGTGGTGACCACAGAGGAAGCTTGCCAACTGGTGCGGGTCCCAAGGCTACCACGTACCCAGGACCTGCCTACCTGGGGTTGGGTCCCAAGTAGGAACCCAGCCATCCAGCAGCCGTCGCAGCCACTCCTCCTCCCACTCCCACATCTCAGCACCCCCATCTCAGAGGCTGTGCCACCCCAATGCAGAGCTTCCCAGGGGAGGTCCCTTTCCTCCTCTCTGATCTTCCTTCCAGCTCTTTATTGCAAAGCCAACGTAACTACATTAAAGATACCATAAAATGGAAAACAAATCCACTGACCACCAACCAAGACCTGCATGTTACTGCCCAGCCCTCATCAGAGGGAAGAAGGGAGTCATTCAAAGGAGCCCAGCACCCAGGCCTGTATTCCACCTGTGTCTACTGAAGAGGAAGCAGCCTGGAAGATAAAGGGCCTGCCTGAGGCCATGCAGCCAGGAAGCCTGGAGTGGAAAGCAGGGATGTGACTGTAATTTCTCCCCTCTCCCATTTGCCCCTCCTCCCCCGCCCTCATCTACCCCTCTCAGATGCTGCAAAAAGCCTGCTAGCTTTCCATTCTTCGTCTTCCTTCCTTCCTTTTATTTCTTTCCTTCTTTAATTTTTTTAATGTTTATTAATTTTTGAGAGACAGAGAGAGAGTGTGAGTGGGGGAGGGGTAGAGAGAGAGAGGAAGGCACAGAATCTGAAGGAGGCTCCAGGCTCTGAGCTGTCAGCACAGAGCCCAACATAGGGCTTGAACACACGAATCATGAGATCATGACCTGAGCTGAAGTCAGACACTCAACCAACCAACTGAGCCACCAAGGCGCCCCTCTTTCTTTCTTTTTTAAATTTTTATTTTTATTTTTGAGAGAGAGAGAGAGCGCGCGCACAGAGCAAGTAGGGAGTGGAGGGGCTGAGAGAGAGGGGGACAGAGGATCCAAAGTGGGCTCTGTGCTGACAGCAGAGAGCCGGATGAGGGGCTGGAACCCACAAACCATGAGACTATGACCTGAGGCAAAGATGCTTAAGGGACTGAGCCACCCAGGCACCCCCATCATTCTTTATATCCAATCTTTAGAAAATTGCAACCAGAGAGATAAATATCCTGTTTCTTAATGCCACATTGTAGCATAAAAAAAATATGCTCATTGCTACTCCTGGGGATGTTCCCACCCACTGCCCATCAGGCCTTTTCTGGTTTGAGGGGGATTCTCATAAAGCTTGCAGTGAACATCTGTGAGCCTTTTCCTATTGCATCCCTTCATGTGACACACATTTACTGAATTCTCTAGGTGCTGAGTTCAGGTCTCTCCCCAGTGGAGGAGGCTGGTAACAAACATCTTTGTGCTCTGAGGTAATCTTTGTGGTCTGTGCTCTTACCATGGAGCCAGCAAGCGGTGCAGAAGGGGACGGGAGGGCCACAGTACTTGGCCCAGGTGGTCGGGAAGGCCTCACTCACAGTATGTTCAGAAGAGAGGCAGGAAGGGTGGGAAGGAGGGAACACAGTACAAGAACCTGAGCAGGAGGCTGCTTGGTTCAATCAGAACACAGCAAGGCAGCGGTGTAGCCCAGTGCAAAGGAGCAGAGAAGCAGGGCAGGCACAAGTGTATGGGGCCTCTCAGACTGCCAGGACAGCTTGCTCAGAGAGCGGGGAGCCATCCCAGGATTATGTGCTGAGGAGGCACACGTTGAGACTTGCATTTCAAATGGATCCCTCTGGCTGCTCATGGGGAAAGAGGCTGAGGGGGAGACAGGCTAGAAGCCAGGGCCCCGCCCAAGACTATTCTGCCTAATCTGCAGGTCCTCACTCATGGGGTCCTGTGTACCCCACCAGCTCTGGGTCAGCCCTCGCAGGGAATCCTGAAGGCCCAACGCTGCAGCATCAATCAAAGGCCAGTCCTTCTGGGCTTCAGGCCAAGTCCTGTGATTGAGAGGCAGGGACAGACCCATGGGCAGAATTGGTCATGTGCAAACACTGCACCCTCCATACAGCAAAACCTGTCCTGAGCCCTTCACAGGTTTGTGCTTACTGAGCCTCAGGAGCAAGGTATACGGCCGCCCTGTATACAGAGGAGGAGACCAGGTGAGTGGTCTTAAGAAACCTGCCTGAGCTCAAAGCCACAAAGCTCTAACTTGAACTGAGCCTGGTCTCTCCAGGAGACCAAGCTTCAGCCCCACATCTAACAGGCTCCCAAGCCTCCCAGAGCCCTGGTGGGCATCCTTGGCCTTTCCCAACCACATAAATGAAAGAATGGAGGAGGGAAGCCCTGCCCAAATTCCAGGCCTGGTGCCATTCTGTACTCCCTCACCTTTGGGCCACTGCCAATGCTGATCCCTCTGATTGGAACCTTCTTCCTCTTTTCCCTGACTCACTCCTACTTATCTTTCAGGTCATCAACCCCTCCAGGAAGGCTTCTCTGCCCAGATCAGAGCCCCTTCCTCTCCAGCATGGTCTGCTATGCCCCCACACTCAGTACGTAAAATGGCCCAGCCCATGATAGGAACTAAAACAGCTCTTTCCCTCAGGGAATGGGTCTTAAGGAAACACCAGCAGAAGAAAGCAGCTGCACAAACCAAAGGTTTACCTCAGCCATTATCTTTCCCCAAAGGAGACCAGCCACAACTTAACTGGGAACAGCTCATAGGATAGAGGTGTGCCCACAAACAAAACATCAGGTCATTGTCAGGAAAGTCGCTTCCCAGGGATTTATGGCAGGTGAAAAAAACCTTTCCAAAAAGTGGAAAATATGGGAAATAAATAAAACCATGTCCTCCAAACACTGCCACGTGAGCATGCAGGTAAGCCCCAGAAAAAAGTGCGGTAAAGGAAAAGTGCCTGGTGAGGGTAACAGCCAGGGCGGATGTGTTTCTTTCAAAGCTGTGTCCACCCAGAACAAGAGGAACATTTGTGTGTCCCAAGCATGTGCTACCCACTGAACGCTGTTCTGAGGGCCTTGAGGGCAGGGAACCTCAAAGATGGAGAAACTGAGACGGAGTGCTTTGCTAACCTGGTCAGAACTACCATGTGTTCCCTTCCTGGTCCAAACACCCTCATGTATATACTCACTCACCCATTGTCTCCACCAAACACATAGATGGCATCTTTATAGGCCACCACTGTGTGCTTGCTGCGCCTGGAAAGAAAGAACAGGTGGGCAGCAGTGAGTCCAGGACCCTCCTGGGGGCACCCAAAGAATGAGACAAAGTACCCAGGCTGCGCAGAAATTAAGTAACACCTCTCAAATGCTAAGATTGACAGAGATTCCTAAATTCCACCAGTACACCAGTACCCCAGAACCCTGACATTGCCCTGGGACTCTGGACTCCCCACCCCACCGCAGAGCAGCCGGGACTCCAGCTCCAGACCCACAAACACAACTTAACTCCAGTACCCTGCCCCAGGCCACGCTGCTCCGGGACTCCCTCAGGACCCCCTCCCTTGCCCTGTACCTCATCCTGGAGACACCACCACTTCCTCCCCACCCTCCATCACCAGATCCTGCTCCTGGACACCACGCCCCGGCCTCGGTCCCTGGACCCCGCCTGAGACCTCCTCAGACACCTCCCTTCCCCAAGACCCCTGAAATCCGCCGTACCGGGCCCCCACGAACTCGTCGCAGGGCGGGAGGCGCCGCCAACGGTGCACAGTCTCGAAGGGCCCGAAGTTGAGTGTCAGGTACTCAACACTGTCCGAGCAGCTGTGGTCAAAGTCCACGCTCGGGGCTACCTTGGACCGCGCAGTGCCTGCCAGGGCCCCAGACCCGATCGGGCCCCCCGAAACCCCCGGCCCAGCCATCCCGGGTCCACGCGGGATCAGCCACCAGTTCCGCGGGAGGTGAGGCCAACGCCCCGGGCTGCCCGGAGGGACTACGTTTCCCGGCGAGCCCTGCACCAACCGCGCCTCACTTCCGGCCGGCGCCGCATTCCCGGCTGCGCGCACTTCCCAACAAGCTTAGCGCTCCTCGTGACTCCACAGGCCAGTGCAGTCTCCAGGAACCTACCCTGCAGAGAGCGTGTAACCCCCTGGGAATCATTTCCCACCGAGTACGCGCGTCCGGTTACCTTCCAGTGAAGGCGGTGTCTAGTCCCCAGCCCACTCTGGACTGCACTGCCCCTGCCGCGGGCCCGACTCACGCTGTCGGGAGATAAGCCACACTCCCCGGCATGCCCTGCTTGCACTGGTCTCGGCCCTGATCGTCCGCCGCTCCCCGCATCCCGGATGGAGGGTTCCGGCCTCACAGCGGCCTAGGAGAGGGCCCGACTATCTCCTTCCGGCTTACGGTCCCATTTTTTGGCCCCCAGCGTAGAAGAAGGAGGGTTCCCAACTTGGCACCACGAACAGCCGACCCCTAAGGACAGCAGGGGGCCTGCTCTGTGCCCTCGACATTCCCCTTGGCTTGGAGACAGAGTGGCAAAGAGGCTCTAGATTCTCGTTCCGACTTAATAGCAGAGCCTCATTTTCTTTACCTGTGAAATGGGAGTTCCTGGAGCTCTGGCTGCCATGAAAAGCATGGGTTGTCTGAGGACCTAGCCCCTACAGGCCTACCTAGCACATGTCCCCAAACTGCCAAGTGCTAGCTGCCTCTGACCCCTGAAGAAGCACTTCCCATCTGAAACCTTTGACACGTGCTGTCCCTTCTACCTGGAGTGCCATTCTTTCGAAATCCAGATCCAAGACACT
This sequence comes from Suricata suricatta, assembly GCF_006229205.1. Taxonomy (NCBI): domain Eukaryota; kingdom Metazoa; phylum Chordata; class Mammalia; order Carnivora; family Herpestidae; genus Suricata; species Suricata suricatta. Next base: position 61,024,792 of record NC_043713.1, on the reverse strand, counting down.
GGTTCCAGAGAAGCTTTTCCTAACCTTAGGGGCAGAATCAGTTGCTACCTCCTCTGAGTGCTCGTAGGCCAAACTTCCTTGGTGTGGTTGTAGCTTCTTCCTCAGGAGTGTCTGTCCAATTACAATGGAAGTCACACAGATCTGCAAATGTGTGCGTTTTAATTTTAAGATAATATCTAATATGTTGCAGGGTCTTGTAGGGAACTGGTCTCAAGAAAGGAAGAAGAGGACAGGCCTGTCCTGCCTCCATTGCCAGACATCAGTGGCAGCTGAGGCCTTGGGGGATAAGCATCTCCTGGAGGCAGCAGAAGCCTCCCTGGAGGTGAGCCAGGCAACCGGAGGCAAGCACTGGGAAGGCTCAGGTTCTGCCCTGGGGGATCCTGGGAAATTGGAGGTTGGCACCTGCCCCCAAGGCTTGGCCTCTGTCCCTGGTGCCCCAGCGTGCCTGCCCAAGTCTGCTGCATGCGAGCTCAGGATCCTTTCCCTGTGAGCCAGGACATGTCGCCGGTCCTGCAGGAATGAGGGGAGGAGGAGTCAGGGTAGAAGAAGGAGGGTTCCCCACTTGGCACCATGAACAGCTGACCCCTAAGGACAGCAGGGGGCCTGCTCTGTGCCAGGCCCTGGTGCCCAGCAAGAATGGGTACTTAGGCAGAGAGGGTCTTCATGGGGTACAGGCTCTGGGCTGAGGTGGGAAAGGCTCAGAATGGTCAACAGGAAGGACAGAGGACCACGTACTTGCTGTGTAGCACAAACAGCCTTTTCGAAGGCAAGAGAGAGAGAGAGACAGAGAGAAGGCCAGGAAGACAACATGTCATTCATCATGTCCCCTCTTGGTTCTCCATTTTTTTCCAGCCTGAGGCCTACCCCTGTCCCATGGCCTCCAGGGTTTCCCCAGTCCCTGGGCAGGGGGAAGGGGCCTCGCTGCAGGCAGTTCAACCCCACAGGGTGACTCCCACTGGCATCATCCTGGGGTGAGGGAAATGGCTGACATCCAGTGTCCCCTAGACACCAAAGGACCACCCAACATCTCTATGCAGGGTGTCTCCAGAGGCATCACTAGCTGCCTTTACCGCACCCCCCCCCCCAGCTTCTGGCAGTCTCAGTACAACCATATCCAGTTGGGTGTCCCATGCCAGGTAACTGCCTAAGCAATGGCTTTGACCAAAGGCTTTGACCCCTACCCACAGCACTGGTTCTGCCCTAGGACAACAGCCTTTTCCCCTTCTATCTCCCAAGAGCCCATTCGCAAACCACAGCCCTTGTCCCAACCACCCCATAGTCCTGATGCCCCATAGACTGATGTGGACCAAGATAGGGGAAGGGCACTGTAGGGCTATGGGGATGGCTGGCTACCAAGGACCAGTCCCTTGGAGGACCTCCCCCCACCCCTGCCATATATCTGAAGCCCACACTCACTCCACCTCCCGCTTTCGGATGGCACGGCCTGAGGCTAGCACCTCAGCCACCTTGGACACGATGGGATCATAATTCATGCTGGCCACAGCAATCACCTCGTCGCCTCTGTAGGGACAGAGTAACTGAGCCTGAGGATTGCCCAGCAGTGGCCTCTCATCTTAGAGACCCTGATGTACTCCTCTTCAACTGGGGCCCAGGGAGCGATCTTACCCAGAACAACAGAAATATCCTGAGCACCCAGCCCTCCCTGCTTTGCTTGGCCCAGCGTGAGCTTTGGGATCCTGTCAGAGGCCCACTGAGGCTCCAGTCTTCCTCCTCAGTGGCGTTCAGGGCTGAGCTCCATTCCTGAAATCACCACTCTACCTGTGTGATTTTCCTCAGTGTAAAAGGGGGAGTCAACACCCACCTCAAATTGCTGTCCTGAAGATAAAATGCCCTGTCTCACTGCATGGCTGCTGGAGTTATTATCTGCCCCACCTCCTCACTTTCCCTTGGTGAGTCTCCCGCCTAGCTGCCTCTCTTGGCCACTAGATCCATCTTTGAGGTAAGTCCCCTCCTCTGGAGCAGAGCTCCTCTCGGATGAGTTCCCCTTCCGGTTGAGCTCCCGCTGCTTTGCCACCACGTTCCACCCCGTTGCTCTCACTTGGTGTAAAAAGCCACGAACTTGAGTTCTTCCAGATCTCCCTGGATGATGACGTCGTCGAAGCCGTCTCCGTACCCTGTGGGCCGAACAGGAGGGGATGGGATTCCCCCGGGTCAGCGTCCTGCGGCCTCCTAAATTCCCCCTTAAGTCCCCCACCAGGCCTCGCTGCCTTTGTTTTTTTAGGTGGTCCTTTTAGTCAGCCCCCAACCAGTTTTTGCTCTTCCTACAGCTGACGCGGCCCCGCCCCTAAGATGCTCATAACCCCGCCCTAACTTCCAAGCTCCACCTTGCGCTCCGCTAACACCTTAGCCACACCCCTAAACGCTCTTGGCCTCGCCCCTGTCCGGGCCCCTCTATTACCCGCGTAGCGCAGGCTCTTGCCAAACATGGCTGTCCACAGGTAGGGCACGGTGCTGATCTCCGCCTCCTGAGCCAGCATGTTCTGGGCCGCCACGCGCCCTGTAAGACCCAGCGTCGTGAGACCCCCGACTCCAGTCCCGGCCACCCCTACACTGCCTGCCGGGGCTCTCTGGGGACCTCTGATGTGTGGAGCTAATCCTTCTTGCCTTCCTAGAGGTGAAGAGGTGCATCATTGCTCAGCCCATTGTCCACCTTCGATTGCAGAGGAGACACCTGGCTCAAAGCCAGTCACTTATATTGCTTCTCTAGAGAATTTGAATGAAGTGGCCCACATCTAGAAGGTCTGCGTCCTAGCGTTGTTGGGCTGCCCTCCATTTCTGGTGTGCACACAGACAACTAATCAGATACATCAGGTCTAAAAAATGGGACATAGAGATGACAGCCACATCCAGGGCCCCAGAGAATAGCATGGGTGGCTTCCCAGTTCATATTCCCAGGCCCCACTGGCCCCTTAGTTGTAGGTCTGAGAGTCTCCTAGACCTTCCCAGTTATATTTGTAGTACGTAGCTGATGAGTGGCCTTTGGTTCCTTAAAATCAGCACCAACTTTAGACCGTGAACCTGAACAGAAATTGGTACCAGGAGTGGGACTCCAGGAAGCAGATGCTCAAATAATGTGAAGTGAGAGAGAAGGAGAGGTGAGTGCGGGAGTCTGGTGGTCCTCCCCACGAAGCAGCTAACGTGCTGGTATGTACATTCTAGGGACTCCGACCAGGTGTTCACAGTAAACCAGGCTTCAGTGGTGTGTGGTGGGGGAGCTCTTCCTCAGAGAGCACAACAGTTCCCCACTGAGCCCAGGTTTTCAGGCCCAGAAGGCTGCCTCCCAGGGGCCTGCATGAAACAACTGTGTTCACAGAGCCAGTCGAATAGCCCAAGGGAGACAGAAGCACTGAGTGGGAAGGTGGCCTGTGTCTTACTAAATCCTTTTCTTTCTCCCTGGGTGACTGCACAGGTTGGTGAGGATGAAAGGAGAGGAGGGGCTGGTGGAAGGATGGGGTAGAACACTGTGGCTAATTGGGTGGGGTGTCCTGAAGGCACTGGAGGGCATCTGTGGATGGGCCACTTTTTTTAAAGTCAGCTTCACACCCAATGAGGAGCCTAATGTGGTGCTTGAACTCACAACCCTGAGATCAAGACCTAAGCTGAAATCAAGAGTAGATGCTTAACTGACTGAGTCACCCAGGTGCCCTGTCAGCTGGCTTGATCACGTGGAGGAGGCTTCCAGACAGGCCACCACAAAGCCTTGAATGTCTAAGCCAGGCACCAAGACCCAAGGCCAGCAACTAAGGGGTGGGCCTGGGGGAGCTGAGACCCTGGGACAGAGTCCCACCCACCCCCATTCCTGCCACAGGGCTGGCCATACCCTGGGCATGAGCCATCTGCCAGTGTGGGATATTCACTTTCCGATTGTTTCTCCAGGCCAAGGGGAAAGTGACAGCATCGCCAGCTGCAAACACGCCTGGGACGTTGGTCTGCATCATCTATGGGGAGAGGGCCGAGGCCTCTGCGTGGGACAGCAGCCTTGACTTGGACCTGCTGCTACCCCAGCCCAGAACCCTCGCCGCCCAGCCCAGCCCCACCTTGTTGACAGGGATGAAGCCTCGAGAATCCAGATTGATGCTGCTCTGCCTCAGGAAGCCCGTGGCAGGCACCGCGCCTGACAAGACAGGGGCCATCATGTCCATTCCCTGGTCCCTCCCTTCTCCCCCCTCATTGTCCTCCATGACCCATACCCTTCACTCACCACAGTTCAGCCCTAGAGCATTCATCCAATGGGCTGCCCATTGTGCATCCTCTGTGCATCTTGTCCCCTCTGCCTGGACCCCCAAAACCCCCATGCCTCCCATCTGGCCTCATGTATCACCTCCTCTGAGAAGACTCCATGAAGCCCCTGGTGGGGTTGGTATGCCATACCTCCCCAGCCCCTAGGCTGCCACCTCCCAGCTCTGTCCTTCCCCAAACTGGCACGTCAACTGGAGCAGGGACTAGCTGGGCTTGTTTGTGTCCCACAGCCCGCATGGGGTAGGCTGTAGAGTCGAGGATTTGGGGGCAGCAGTCCCTGGGAGCATCGTCCATGCCAAGCCCTGGCTAAATGTGAACAACCCATTCCCTGATAGCCCTGTAAAATGGGTTAGGGTACCCATTTTACAGATGTGAAAACCAAGGCTCGGGGAGGGGAAGAGACTGGCCCAGGGCCATTCTGGAGCATGTGCAGGTGCTCATTTGCACCTGCCTGCCCACCCACTCACCAATGCCCACAATACAGACGTCAGCCCGTACAACCTTGCTGCTCTTCAGCACAACCTCCTTCAGCTGTGGGGAGGGGTTGGGTTAGCAGGTGGGCCCAACTCCTGGGAACAGGGGAGAAGGGGAAGAAAGAAGGGCCCACCTTTCCCTCCTGGGCCCGCAGCTCAGACACCTCTGTCTGCATGTAGAACTTGACCCGGTTGTTCTCAAACATCTGTCAGGGCAGGTGGGCAAGAGGGCCACAGATGAGAGTGTGGCCAGGGGCTGGGCTGGGTGCCTGGGGTTCTGAGGGCCCAGATGCCAGTGCCAGGGTGCGCTTACCTTCATGAGGGCACGGCCGACACGTTCCCCCAAAAACCTCCTGAAGGGCGTTTCCTCCAGCTCTACCACAGACACTGAGTGGGCCTTTTCCGTCAGATACGCAGCCACCTCCATCCCTAAGGGGTGGCGGGCAGTATGCTGGCACCCCACATCCTGGGACCAGCCATGACAGCCTAACCACTGGCCCCACAGAGCCCAGCTGCTCACCCAGGAAGCCAGCTCCCACGACCACCGCATTGCGGCCACGGGCCAGCCTCACCACGCGATTGGCATCTTCAGGCGTCCGGATGGTGAACACGTTCTCCACCTCTTTGCCTTTGCAGTTCAGCGTCTTAGGGCTGAGACACGGCCAGCATCAGTGAGGGGTTCTCTGTACCCAAGCCCTCCCATACTGGCTGGTGCCCTGAGTGCCAAAAGGGGACAAGGAGGAGACGCCCTCCCACCTGCTCCCTGGTGCGAGCAGCAGCTTGCTGTACTCCAGCTTGAAGCCATCCTTGAACACGACCTTCTTATTTCTCACATCCACCGTTACCACCTGCAAACCCCATCGGGCAGAGTGTGGGCCTGGCCGCCCCTCCAAGCTCCTGCCAGACCCTCTGAACAGGAGGTTCCACAGAGGCTGTTCCTGCCGCAATGATGGTCCCCTTTCCCTCACCTGGCTTCTTACTCTTTAAGCTTCCGACATCACCTTCCCCTCAGCCATCCTTAAGTTCTCCTGCCCCAACCCTGAACAGATCTCTGCATGTGCCCACAGTCCCGCCTGGAAGAATATCTAGTGCTGCCTTCCATGCCTAGAGCACCCCTGGGTGTCTGGACAGCAGAGCCAAGAGGGCAGAACCCACCCCCTCCCCAACACACACACCTCTAGGGACCCACATGGCCTCACATCATTTATGGTTCTCATAAGCCTTCCCCAGGCCTGTTTCTTAGTCTTGGCCCCATACCTGGGCCTCAGTGAGCACCTCGATGCCATAGGCTCGGAAGAACTCCTTGGGCCTCAGAGCCAGCAGCTCAGGCTGTGCATCCAGGGACTGCAGGAGACAGCTAACTTGAGATAAAGCCAGGAGGCCAGTGTTCCATTTTGCAACGAAGGCCCCGAGGCCAAGGCGGGGTAGGGCTGGGCCTAGCTCACAAAGGGGCTGGAGAATGGAATTCACCAAGGACAGGCGTGGGCTGAGTAGAGGGGCAGCTGGCCAGACCCCCAAGGGGTGACAAGCAAGGTGGTGAGAGGGCCTGATGGTGCCCCTCCTCCCACCTTGCTGAGCTTAGGCCGGTCATAGGGGAGGTGCCGGTCCAGCGTGCACAAGACAATCCTGTCTGAGAACCCCTCCTGTCGCAGTGTCTCCGCACACACCAAGCCAGCGGCACCTGAGGGGACGGTGCTGTGGGTCAGGGACCACCTCTTCCCTACCCTGCCCTGCCCCTCATAACCTCACCACCAACCTGCGCCTACAATGAGCACGTTGGTGCTGCTGCTGTGGCCAGCACTTGGAGAGATACACTTGGCCATCACCTTGGTTCTTCGCTGTAGCTGCAAGGCCTGGGGGTGGCCAGAGAGCATGAGGCAGCTGGGAGCTGGAGTCATGGGATGGTATCCTCCCTATGCCATCATCCCAGCAGGCCAGGCTGCTGCAGTCCAGCCTCATCCCCACTGTACAGCTTTTCACTCCATTCCCCAGCCACAGGGCCTTTGCACATGCTGGTCCCTGGGTCAAGATGCCCTCCTCACTTCTCCTTTTTGCCTGAGCCCAAGCCACGCCCTCACCTGCTTACTGGCTCGGACGTACACCTTCTCCTTCTCAATCTTCACCTGCAAGGGCTGTGTTGCTCAGGACCAGGGTTTGGGGTGCTCCAATCCCTGCCCTGCACCCCCAGGCTCCCACCCTACTGCCCGCCTGGCCCCACCTGGAATTTGTGCAGACTGTCCAGGCCAGGGAAATCCTCCAGGTCACCGGTGCTGATGTTGAAGCAGGCACCATGCCAGGGGCAGCGCACCCGGCCACGGGACAGCACACCTAGGGGAAGCAGGGCCACGGGTAACAGCTCCCTTCCCCAGCTGCTGGACGTCCCCCACAGCTCAGGAGACCCCAGTAATAGATGAGACCCTGGCGATCCAGGGAAAGGCCAAGCCAGCCTGTGATGGTGCAGCAGCTAAGCACCCTTCAGGGAGGTCCCGCCCACCTCCCATGTGTACTGGGACAGCTTACCTTTCACCAGGGGTGCACCATAGTGTGGACACTTGTGGCCCAGGGCGTGGAACTCCCCGTTGTCCTTCACCAGCAACACCTTCCCCCAGCCCAGCTCTACTTCCCGCATCCTGGGGAGGGGCTGCACTCAGACATGAGGCCAGACACCAGGCACCTCTGGTGGGCACCTCTTCCCAGAGTCCAGCTTTCTGGGGAGCAGGCCCAGGCCACACTGGTAGTGGCTGGTGCAGGTGCTGGTCAAGGGCGCCTTCCGGGCCTCCCAGCCCACCCCATCCCTGGTCTGCACCATGCCTTCCCATCTCAGGACCTCTGACCGCTCCCCCTGCCCCCCACCAGGCCCAGCACCCACTGGCCATTCTCGAGGTCCTTGACATGGCAGACGGCAGCCTCCACACAGTCCTGAGCCCCAGGATACGGGTGAGGAGCAGGCAGGCGCTCCTCAGTGTGGAAGTGGCGGGCTGTGCCATTGCCCTGGTAGGCCCGGGGGCTGCCCTTCCCGCTGGCTGACAGCTCCTCCTTGCCCCGTTCCTTCTCAGGCAGCACCACCTCGATCTTGAGCTCCACTGTAAGGCAGGCAGGGCAGCACTATGAGTCTCTGGTCCTGCCCACCTCCTCGCCCACCCCACAGGCTCTGGGCATCCTGGCCCCTTTGAGTCTGAGTTCCCTCCTGTGCCTCCACCTCCCCAGAAAGGCATCTGTAACATCAGCCTTAAAACAGGCAAGAAGCAGGGGCACCCGGGTGGCTTAGTTGGTTAATTATCTGACTCTTAATTTTGGCTCAGGTCATGATCTCACTTTATGAGTTCGAGCCCACACTCAGTGCATGAGTGCAGAGCTTGCTGGGAATTCTGTCTCCCTCTCGCACTTCCCATCTCCTGCTCACAAGCAAGCTTGCTCGCTCTCTCTCTCTCTCTCTCTCTCTCTCTTAAAATAAATAAGTAAGCTTAAAAGTTTTTTTTTTCCATTAAAAAAAAAACAGGCAAGAAGCAGAACAAAGGCAGCAGGAGGTGAGCTGGGTTGGCTTGATTTCATTCCTGCATGTTTTCTTTTTCAGTAACAAATTAGTGAGGAGTGCCCAAATGAAGCTCCTTTGACCCTGAAATTGCCTTTTCTCCAAGAATCTGTGGGGGAAAGAACCCTGGTGGTCTGAATCCTGCTCTGACTCCAACTGCACAGTCCCTGATGGAGAAGGACATCTCTGAAAGATCAGGGGTATGTGTAGGGCCTAACTCCAGGGAGAACAGGGTGTTCAAACCTGGGTGCGGTCCAGTCCACTTTCCAGCCAGGGAATCTGAATAATGGGAAACCAAGGCTTTGTTGTTCTGTTTGCAACGTTCCCATAGGTTTGAGATTTTTTTTTAATTAAAAAAAAGTGTACACAATGTATTTTCCACTTCTTAAAATAGCCATGCTCACCAATTTAAGAATCTATCATTTGCCAAGCACTGGTTTTTCAACGCCTTCAGGTGCAAGATCTAGGGCCTTGGGGGTGAACTGTACCCAAAGGGATGGTGCACAGGGACTGTGCAGAGGGGATGTGGGGCCCACCTTGAAGCGTTTATGGGTAAGATGCTTCCCCAGAGTGCCCACGGGGCCTACTCTAGCAGGCAGTTAGCCCTGAGATTGTCATTTTCTTCTGTATACTTCTCTGCATTTTCTAAATTCCCTACAATGTGCCTGGGGTATTTTTCTAATTAGAAGGGAACAATAAACAGAATTTTTAGCAGCGATAATCTGGCCTCCTGGGCTGAGTGAGGGAAGCTAAGCCCCTGGCACAGCATGGGCCCCATGAGGAAGCAGGAGGCAGCTCTCCGAACTCCCAAGGCACCAGAGTCTCCAGCCCTCTCCCCTTTTCACCTCTTCTCCCCTCCACCCCAGACCTGACAGTCTAGAAACAGAGAACAGAGAGTCACACCTCTGGGCCTTTGTCTAGGCAGTTCCTTGGCCTGGGCTGCCACTCTTCCCTGCCCTGGCTCACTTCTGCCCATCTTCCTGAACAGCTCAGGGGATGCCTCCTCTGGCTGCCCACTTTCTGCATGTCCCTCATCTCTTGCAGAGCTAATCTCCCACTGGCCTGGCTTGAAGCCCAGGAAGGTAGAACCCCTCCCCCTTATCCTCAAGTCCCAGCTCCTAGCCTCGCCCAGGCGCAGTCTGGGGTGGGGGTGGGGGTGCGGTAAAAGTCCCTCCATGATTCCAGGTGGGCAGGAAGGGAGCACACCCCCATGCTGAAGCTGTTATAGCAGGTGGGAGAAGGGAGAGGGGGCGAGTTAAGGGTGGGGTAGCTTCTTTGCCTCCCATTTCCATACTTTATGTAATGGTGTTAGAATGTTTTGAGAAGAATTAAAAAGGAAAATACTCCCGGACTCAGCTGACACCAGCTATGTGAACTGTAGAGAGGGAGCTCACAGGAACAGCCTGGCAGGGGCCCAGATAACAACCAAGCCAGGCTGTTTTCATCCTCCACCTCCTTCTAGAAGGCTCCAAGGAGCTCGCTGATGCAGTCTAACGGGAAGCCATTAAGTGAGGAGCGTTAGTGTAAAGGTGGATGGAGAGCGGTCCCTGTTCACCCATAGAGCCAGATCAACCCTAGCCTCATGATTCCCAGGCTCCTACCTTAGCCCCTTTGGATCTCAGATGCCTTTATTATAAAACAGAGAGAACAGTGCCTACCTCTTTCGTGATAGTCAATGCTGAGGGATTTAATATATGTAACCCAGAGCAGAAGCTCAACAGATGAAGCTGGATAGTTGCATTTTATTGGTTAGCTCTGAGCTTCCTGACAGCCATGGCAAAAAAGAAAAGCGGTTAGGTAGCACTTGTGGCCTAATAAGAGGCAAGTGACCACATGCTGAGAGAGCTGCACTTCCTCCTAGTTCTGAGCTTAGTATGAGTCTGGCCTGGAATACTTCCTATCAGGAACACAGTGCCAATAGAACACGAGGAGTATAGAGTGAGCTTGGGAAATGTGTGCTAATGTGCTCCAAATGAGAGTCAAGCAAGATAGAAGGTGAAGAATTTGCACAAAGACCTTTGGCTTGCTGTGGTCTCCCTGTAGCCCCTGCTGACCCGCGCTGAACTTTTATGGCCCAAATGCTCTCACTCCCACACCCTGAAATTCCCTGAGCCTCAGCCATGACCTGCCCAGTGTGAGTGCCTGGGGCCTAAAATCCTGCCCTTCTGCCATAGCTCTACAGGAGAGTCCTGGAAGCAGGAAACCTAGCTCCCAAGAGAGGGGACACTAACGTTCTGCAAATGCCTCCTGTGTGCCAGGCCCTGTGCTAAGCACAACAGTCTGCATGAGGGGGTGGGGGGCAAAATTGTTAGACCCACTTACACTTGAGAACACAGCAGCTCAGAGAGATGAAGCCACCTGCTCAAGGCCATACAGCCAGGAAGAGGCAGGGCTGAATTTTTGGCTCAAGAGTGCAAGTTCTTACCACTGCCTCTAGGGTGGTGCGAATGGCCAGCCCCTGAACTGGGAACTTGGGGTCAGGGGCCTCGGGCAGACAGGCCAGCCTGTTGAGGCCCTTTAAAAGAAACTGCAGGTGGCATCCTCTGCTCTTGGCTTCCTGCCAGCCCAGTGGCCCTACAGGAGCCAGATTTGGGACCAGCTGACATTTTCCTGCCCACTTCAGATGGAGGAAGGCTGAGGTCAAGATAGTGGACATCTTTTGCTCAAGTCATATATAGAAGCAGGAATGGTGGTAGGATCGGGCCCAGGGCTGGGTCCCCACAGCATAGGCATGGAGGGAGGGAGAGCTGGCTCCCACAGCAGGAGAAGGAGGTATCCCTCTGCCTGCCAGGGCATCAAAGGTCTTGCCCCCAAGTTCTCTCTCAGACTCAGGAAAAGGAGAATAGGCTCATGTGTTCCAAGGTAATGGAGCTGATGGGTATCAGGTAAGGGGAGCTGGGGCGAGCTGTCTGGGGCAGGGTGGCCTGGGTGGCAGGTGAGTGGGAGCACTGACTAGGCTCTAGAGAGGCCAGGGACATGCCTCCATTCTTTTGCCTTCCTGAGTGTTGTGAAGAGAGAAGAGGGAAAATAGGGGCTGGAGAGAAAGCCCAACAGACAGGGGTCTTCATGGAGGGCAGACCTGGGCCTCCCTTAGCATCTGGGAGGCCCCCACTTCTGGCTGAAGTCTCTTGGGCCAGGCAGAGCAGGATTTCCTGCACAAATGGGGAAATTCAGCCCAAGGTCACACAGGACATCAGAAGAGGCGAAGAGGGCTATTACCTGTTCACTCCACCCTCGTGGCAACTTTGAGAGGTCAGGTTCATTTTGTGGAGAGGGAAACTGAGGCTCAGAGAGGTAACTTGCATGCCCTGGGTCACACAGTGGCTGAGGGTGTCCTCAGAGTCCCTCTTTCCCAGCCCCAGGGGATGCTGTCCCCCCTCCCCTGCCCCAGGGCAGAAGAACCTTAACTTCTACTTTTTGAGAAAGATTCAGCTGCTATTCTCACCACACGCACCCACAGCCCCAAATAAAGAGGGGGACCCATTGGAGGGGAGCCAAGAGAATGGCTCCAAGCCCTCACCCCCTCCAGCCTGCAGGGAATTAACATTCAGAGCCGCTGCCGCCTAGCCTGACCTACTTCGGAGGCAGAGGGGGAGGGGGAGGAGGGAGGAGGTGGCTTCAGGAGGAAGGGAGGAGGGAGGAGGGAGGGAAAGGGGGAGGGAGGGAGAGGGGGAAGAATGAGGCAAGAAGAAAAGAGGTACCTGGCTTGGGCTTGGAGAAGCACCCACCCATGGCGAGTGGCCCACAGATGAGTGGGGGGCAGGCGCACAGATGGCTGTGGGAGTCCTAGGGTGCCCCCGGTGGGGCTGGACCCCCCGTGGCCCTTAAAGATGCTGGAGCTGCCATCCCAGCAGGAAATGCCTCCAGGACCTGCAGGGGAGACAGAGGCATCTGTAGGGACCAGGGCTTTGATGGGGAATGTGAGTAGAGATACAGATAGATAGAGACAGACTAGGGGAGGAGCTTCTGGAGGACCAGCACGTTTGAGCCAGGAACCACGTAGGGAACCTTGGGAGCACTTCCCCTTTGAGGCCTCACTCTCCCCTCCCATTTTTGCCTGTGGGTTGTGCCTACTGCCAGGGGAGCCCCTCTGCTCCAACCTCAACCACTCTTCTAGGTCTAGCTGCCTCACCCAGTAAATCCTGATTTCTGTGGCCCACTCAAAATCCAGCAGCCAGGCAGGCCACAAAGCCTGGGGTCAAATCCCAGGGTACCCTGGGCAGATCAGAGCCCTCCTGGTCCATGGGTTTCTCTCCCAGGCCCTAGCCCCTACCCTGGCTGGCAGCCCCTGGATACCCACCTCCTCCAGGGGCAGCCACAGCTTCTTCCTCCCTGCCCAGAGGTGGACTGAGGCTTCCCTGGAAAGCAGGGCACGGGGGGTGGGAGCAGGGGTCCAAGAGGCCGCCCAGCCTCTACGCCTCCTCCTAGTGTGAGTTAGGCCAGGAGAGGCTGGGACGGGGTTGGGGGGGGGCGCTCGGGTTGGGCTGGGTAAGGCTACTGGTCCCCAGGGAAACTCAGCTCCATGGTGAATAGAAGTGGGCGGCCAGCCCAGACTGATGGGGTTGGGAGAAAGGGAGGCCAGGCACACAGCCCAGGCCCAGCAGTTGTGAGGTCCCCCCCTGTGCACCTCCCCCTTCACAAATGCCCTCCAGGCCTGTGGTGCTGAGATCACATCGAACAGCAGATGAGGAAACTGAGGGGCCAAGGGTTTGTCAAGGTCAAACAGCAGGCAGGGCCATCTGGGGAGCCTCTTGCTTCCCTCCCACCTTGGTTAGTTTCAAGATGGGAGGGGACCCAGGAAGTCCCCATATTCCCCTGCAAGCCACAAAGCTGGGGGGGGAAGTTCACTGGATCAGCAAAGAGATCCTTTACAGCCAGAGTCCTCAAGGCCACAGGGTGGGCCTTCTGGAAAATTCAGTTTACAGACTGGACTTTGGAAGGCCTGGGACAAAGCTGCCCTGTTTACAAATGATCTTTCCCCAGTCCATCCCACTATCATCCTCTCTGTTTTCCCTGAAAGTTCTTCCTGAAGTCTAACTCAAGATGGGGCTGGTACCAGATCCCTGCAAGGGCTTTGAGTGGGTGCCTGAGAGCAAGGGGGCCAAGAAGACAGGAGGGAAAGTTGGGAAGGACCATCTACTGCCTGGCATCTGATCTAACCTGCACTAGAGGGACCCATTATAGTTCAGGAGGCAGTGGTACTCAAAGGCCACCTGGGCATATTCTTTCCCCACCTCATCACCAAGGCAGGTCTGTAAGGTTTGGGTACCACCTGCCTCACCTGTCCCCTCCCTGGGCATAAGGGCGTCCCTTCCCGGATCCTGGCTTCTCCTCTGGCTCAGCCATACCTCCCTCCCTTCTGCCTGGTCTAGGCTTCATCTGCTGTGCCACAGATGTCAGAAAAGGTGAACTTTCACTTGCTGTCAGTTACCTGTCTAGGCTGTTCCTCCCTTTCCAGGTACCCAGGTGTCTCAGACCCTCCAAGGCCTTGGGCTTGGAAAGAGACTTGCTGAGATTGAAGCTTCCTCAGGCCTACCTTGTGCGGCTGGCTTGGGGCCCTGCTGTCTCAAAGGCAAAGGTTCTTGCCTGTGGCACAGCAGGAGGGACCCCTCAAGATTTTCCCTTGCTTACAAACTACCCAATGCTGAAAAGTTGTAATAGTGCCCAAATGCTAACTATCCACTAGGAGCCTGTGTCCTGGGTCACAGGGACACCATACCCCCCTAAGCCAGTGCAGGCTAGACAGAAATGGCAGTGGGGAGATTGCTGTCCAGTTGGGGCCCTCAGTGGCTTCTAGAGTTCCTTGGGATGGCATTCAAGTTTGAGGCTTATTTGCCCTCACCTGCTCCCCTGCCGGGCTCAGGCGAAACCTCCCGTGCACTCTCCCTCCCTTTGCACGTGCAGTTCCCTCTATCTGGGAAGATTTATTCTGCAGCCTTCCCGCTGGTCCAGGTGCCCTCACCAAACCGGACGGCCCAGAAAGGAGGACGGGTACACTGCAGGGCCCCGCGGCAAGCGAGGAAGGGCCTGGCGGGGGGAGGAGAGAAGGAACAGAGGCACTCCAGCCTCTAGCTAGTCTCTTTCTCTCTGGCTGCCAACCTCAGCCCCCAACGCCCCGGCCCCAGGTCTGAGACCAGAGATCGCGCGCGCGCTAGCCCGGAGCACGGGGACTGTGGGGTCGGGACCCGGCAGCCAAGCCGGGATGGCGGGGTCGGGGGCCTAGGGCCTGGGGTCCCCGGGGCGGGCGCTCACCTGGACTCGGCGCGGGCCTCCGTTCTGGAGCGGCTCGGGGCCGCGGCCGCCTGGGGTGGGGGGGGAAGGGGGGGGGAGGAGCGGGCGGGGGCGGGGCCGGCGCTGCGGAGACACTGCGGCCGGGTAGCCTGAGGCGCCCAGCACCGCCCCGCCGAGTCCGGGCTGGTAGATGGGGGTCGGTTCCAGGTCAGGGGTCAGGCCGGTGGCTTCGGAGTCCTCACGCGGGTCACGCGAGGTATGGAAAGGCATTTGGGGGCCCTTCTGGCCGTGGGCGCCTCTGGCGGGGTCTGGGTTCCTGGGGACCTCTGGACCCTTAGAGGGGCGCCTAGCTGGGCAGCGCACCGGATTTGATTCTTGTTCCTTTTCTTTCTTTCCTAAGCCTTCTAATTGTGGGCGATGGAGTGTCGTGGGGGGTGGGAGTTGAATCACCCGGAGTAAGCTCCCCAAGAAGGAAAATCACTCCCACTACCCCATAGGTAACCTGACTCCCTTTGGGGGCTCAGTCTCCTTGGTCTGCCTTCTTCCTCCACTTAATACGGTCTATTTTAAATTATATTTTATTACATTTCCTTTTTCCCATCTGTCATTATATCAGGAGAAGTTCCTGGGTTTCTATAAATCATAAGGCACCCTCATGTTGTGTCCCCTCTTCCAGGAAGCCCTCCTTGACCAGTCTCCCAGACTCTGACTTAATCAGGCCCTGATATCCTGGCTCCTGGTTACCTCCTGTTTCACTGTCCTGATCTTTGCATTGTGTTCAGGTAGAGCTTGTACCCCCTGCAAACTGGGATTCAGTGACTATGTAGGAAATGAATGAATGACACTTTCTGGGGAAGGGATGTCACATCTGTCTCTAAATACATCAGGGCCCACCAACTCTATGTCCTATTAGAGCTCCTTTAGTGACTCATGTTGGGTTCTCTTTTTTTGCCACTTTCCCCCTTTTTGGGACTTGCTTTCCCTTAAGGATGACAAAAACAATAGCAGTAATAGTAACCCGTGCCAGGCAGATACAACCTTCAGAGAAAGTCCTTTATTTATGCCCAACCCTGCCCAGTGGGACAAGCAACATTCCCCCTCATTTTACAGATGGGGAAATTCAGAAGGGTAAGTCTCACCCGGGGGCAGGACCAGGGCCTGCACAGGTCACACGTATGCAGGTAGGTGTGGGGTCAAGTCCTGAAGAACTGTGGCAGGGCAAGACCATAACATCTGGCCTGGAAAATACCCAATAGGGTATTAGCAAAGAGGGAAATGGAACCCCAGGTTGAGATGTAGTAAGGTGACCTGAAGTGGCTGAGAGACCTCTAGACCCTGCAGACATCCTAAAGGCAGGGAGGGGGTTGCCAAGGTCTGAGAAGCAGGTGTGTTTGTGTGTGTGGGTGTGGGTGGGTGATATCTGCCCAAGCCTGTCTCTCTTCTCCTTCCATATCCCCGCCTGTCAGTTTCTCCTGTTCCCCATGTCCCTCAGATTAGGGCCTGGAAGCCAGGGAGTGCAGGGTGATCCTTTGGAACCGGAGATAGAGGCGATGCAGCACTTTGGGATTGACACTGGCGCCCCCTGGAGGCCAGTCTGAGGGCCAGCAGAGCTTACCTGAGCTTTGGGGTTCTGAAGGCAGCCAGCTGCTGAGACTGTAGAGGCCTGCCTCTTCACTGCCAGACTTAGGTGGATTTCCAGATGCAGAGAGCTCAGTTTATCTAACTGACTTCCAGGAAATATTGGGGACTAATACATCACAGCCAATGCTTGAGCTGAGGCCAGCTGTGCCCACAGCTACAGGGTGATTCATTCATATAGAAACAGAAGCGGGGGATCCCTAGTTTGGAGAGCCATCCCAGGCCCATCCCTAACTTGCTCTGGCTACTGCATCCCAGCCTTGCCCCTGCCCTGGTCGGTCTACACCATATGAACACCTTTCTGGTCTCTCTGACTGTGGAGGCCAGCTCCAGCTCCTACTGACCTCTTCAGCCCCACCATGGACCTCCCCTAGCTGCTGGCTTGCTACCAGGGCTGGCCTGTTCCCGGGTTATGGGGTGACCAGTCCTAATTACAGTCCCCCTGGATGGAGGGAAAGGTATGAAGGGTTTTACTAGGAGGTGGCAAGGACTGAAGACAGACAGGCCTTTAAGAGTTCAACAGAGAGATGGGCATGCAGGCAGAAGGAATGTCTGGAAAAAGGCAAGGAGGTAAGATAGAAAATTCTAGGGAATTCAGAATGTGCCAATCCAGTCTGAGGTGCTGAGTTCTGGGCAGGAGGATAGCATGGAGGTATGTTACATACAGGGCCAAAGAGCAGCTGGGTTTTCATCACATGTGTCCTTGGTAACAAACAAACAAACAAATAAACATACCAACTAGTAGGACTGGCACTGGATTGGAATGGGGCAGAGGGACCAGAAAGTCAGGAGACACCTGAGGTGAGGACTGGGCCACAGTCAGCTTCAGGGCTGGAAGGTGGGCCATGCCCTCGTGGCCCTTACTTAGACCTGAGGATTTTCTATCATGAGAAGATTGGCAACAACTTCCACCCCCTCAATGACAAATGTTCTGGTTCAAGCTACCTTGGCCACATGGAGGAATATTGTTCAGCCATACAAGGGGTCTACCGAGGGCTTGGGAAAATGTTGTAAATATTTTCTTATACATCACTGGTGAAAGTGTAAGGCAATCCCTACGGAGAGCAATTTGGCAACACTTCTCAAAGCTGCAAATACCCAGAGCCTTTGATCTAGCAATCCTACTTGGAGCCGTTCATTTTAATGCATCTGGCCACATTGGAAAGGACATACATGTCCATCAATAGTGGATTGTTAAATGAATGACAGTACATACAGTGGTGAAAAAGAACAAAAGACAACAATCTTTAAAACAGAGTGGGTAAATAAAACAAGGTATAGAACAGTAATCTATGCAGAGAAAACATTAAGAAAGGATATTTACAGAGGTATATTTGCTTGTATGTTACAGAAAAATTCTGGAAATATATACAATTATATTTATATGTTATCAAATATATAATATATAATAAACTAGAAACCAGGAGATCCTGGGGAGTAGAATGGACAGTGGAAGGGATGTGCTTCTTCAGATACCTGTCTTCTGAATGCTGTTCCTATGTTTTTCCTCCAACCCTGAAGCCAAAGGCGAGTTCCCCAAACTCCTTGGAGCTGTTTTTGGGGAGCTTAGGTGGGCTTCAAACCACTATTCCCAAATGGCTGGCACTGGGGCTTGGGTCCTTTTCCGCTGGTCACTGGGTCTGGAGCAGCCCCTGTCCAGGCCTCACTTCCTCTTGGTGCCTGCGCTCAACGCAGTTACTGGGCAGACCACTCACTCCCTCTTTCCAGGAGTTGGCTGATGGGCAGCTCCTGATGCCCACTCAGAGGACATCCCCGGTCCCTGCCACCTCCCACCCGCCACCTCCCGCCTTAGCCATGTCCCCAGCCCCTCCTCCGCCTGTGCTCGCCCCCATTTCGGAGAAGGCAAAACTGAACGCACCAGCCCGTTCCCTCCGGAGCCGCCAGGACACAGGTTCCGTGGGGCTAAGAGCCCAAGAGCCCTGCGAGGGCAAATTTGTTGGCCCCATGGAGCCGTCCGGAAAAGGGTAGCGCTGACGGCCACTGGGCCCCTCTTAGGTCTCCCCGCCTTCTGCTCACCACCCTACCTGGCCTTGGACCCTGCCACCAGGAAGCCGGGGCCAGCCAGATCCTAGAGCCCACGATCTCTGCAGCCGCCGGGGACCGCCGGGGACCTCACACGGGAGTCATGCGCTCTGGACGTCCGGGAAGGGGCAAACCCTTTCTGGGACCTGAGGGAGGGAAGGGAGCCTCTGAAGGCCCCAGGGAACTGTGTCCTCTACCTTCACCCCGCTCAGTCATCCTCTTCATCTCTCGCCCTGTGATTGTCCCCCTGCCTCCGATCCGTGCCAGCTACCCCCCGGGGACCTACAATGTGGCTAGGCGTGAGGAGTGGCGGGGCCAGGTGGAAGGGATCTGGAGGACGC
This sequence comes from Suricata suricatta, assembly GCF_006229205.1. Taxonomy (NCBI): domain Eukaryota; kingdom Metazoa; phylum Chordata; class Mammalia; order Carnivora; family Herpestidae; genus Suricata; species Suricata suricatta. The sequence goes on along the minus strand of NC_043713.1, from coordinate 61,006,274 downwards.
GGTGGATGTGGTCCCCAGAACCGGAACAAAAAGCGGAGGACCAGAATCTAGGTGCTGCAACTGGGCTCTGAGCCCAGTAAGCCGGAGGCCGGAGTACCAGGTGTGTGGGCGCTGCGCCTGCGCAGTTGCGAAGACCTAGGGGACCAGGGTGTGCGCGTAGTCTGCAAGAGCAGGGTCAGATGTCACGAGAGGGCTGGGGAAGAAGGCGTGAGGTTTCAAGATTTGGGCACTGGCCTCTGCTGGTGTGCAGAGGCTAACTAACTTAGCAAAGGAAGGTGGAAGGCCAGCCACCCTCACCTGGCCCCATTTCCAAGGGTTTCCCTGCCACAGAGGAACCCAGCCCAGTATTGCTGACCAAAATACACGTTTTCAAACCAAGTATTCTTCAAAGGTGTCTCTAGGGCACTGCGTCTTCCAGAATGATTTAACAGTTTTTGTATTCCCATTCAAGGCAAACTTTTCTTTCAAATTCTGCAGTATCCTGGAAGTAGGAGCTAGGGAGTACATTTTAGCAGCATAAACATAGACTGGCATAAACATCACTTCCTGAAACTTATTTCCAGGTTTTACTACAAGGAAATGTGGACCTCTCAATACATAAATGTCTGGGAACAGGGCTCTCTGGCTGAGGGGATGTCAGGAAACTGTGCCAGCCCTACCCCCACCTCCAGCTGTCTACCTGAAGGTCCTTGGAATTCATCAGGAAGGCCATATACAGAGTGAAACAGAAAAAAGTATGAAGAGTTAAGCAGGTATCATACCCTAACTTGGGATGAGGCTGCTTGTTTTTCGTGACTTACTTCCACTTGAAACCATTCAACCCTGCCTGGGTAGCCTGTGCTGAACAAATACTTAACAGACTCCTTCAGATACAGGTACCTAGAAGGGAAAACATCCAAATGTTCCTTGGTGGTGTGAAGTGTGGCAACTATTGCTTCATCTTCAGTAATCCAAGACTGAGTACCACCAGCCCTCTACAGCACCTACTGTGCTCACAACCAGCTGCTTCTCTTTTGTAGGGGGCTCCAAGTGCAGGTAAGGGCCATTGCTAGACCTATTTTCTTGTAAGCAAGAACAGGGCTGGGTTGCAAGATGCACTCTAGGAGAAGCACCAGTTGTCTGTGTTTCACAGGCATTCATCAGGTGCAGGTGCTAAATTGCTTGGGAGGTTGATATGGGCTGAGAGCCTCCAGGCAGCACTGAGGAGACACCGAAACACCAAAGCCGCTGCTGCCACCACCGGCTGATGCAAGTTTTATTGAGACAATGTACAAACAGGCCATGGAAACAAGGGTTCTGATGCCTGGACCAGAAACGTAAAATGAATACAAAAATAAAAAGGCACTAATCTGTTAAGAAAAGACACTCAATGTTCTAAGAATATAAGTCATTTAATACTGTTAATTTTATAGCACAAAATAAAACAAGCTATGATCCCCAAAAATAATTTTAAAAGCTTACACAGAAAATATTATTGCCTGAAGTTTATGATCTTTAAGTTACAGGTCAAAAGTTTTGTGTTGTTGTCATTTTAAAACACACAGTGAAGACCGTCTAGAAGCAAGGCCACTGTTCCTCCTGCAGAGACAACGACCCGGTGTCAGGAACTGTCCTTCTACTCCTTTAGAATATACAACCAGCTCAGTTACCACACTGATATCAGTTAACCAGGGACTTAGGTCTCTGGTCCTAGAGGGTGGAGTTTGAGGCAGAGCTCAGTGGTGTCCACAGAAAGCATTAGTCTTAGGTACTGTGTTAAAACAATCAAAAAGTCACTCATTTTTAAGAGGTTAATGAACATAATATTAAAGGATTAAATTATAAACACCTGGCAAAAAAAACATATCATCCCTTTTCAAAAATAAAATGGTCATATTCCTCTGAGCAAACATTACAAGAGCAGTGGCCGTCTGCCTCGGCCTGTCTTGTCTGTAAACAGCTGTAAAAGAAGTTAGCACGGAGCCAGGGATCCTTGAGCTCCAAGGAGGGAGCAGCTGTCTTTCCCCCCTTTCAGTTTTCCAACATGAGCACAGAAGGTGTCTTGTCTAGATGACCAAAGTTGTCAAATGGCAGCTAGTCAGCGCCTGTTCCTCTTTAACCGGGCCATCAGGTGGTACCATGCCATGAAGAAACGACAAGAACTCCTGTGTGGGAGGTCCTTCTCAGGATAAACAAGTTTTGAATCAAACTGTCAATGCCCTTTAGTTCGTAATTTGTTCAGTTCCCAAGTGAGTTAATTTAACATCCAAATATCTTCTTAGGTGACACACAGTAGAGCAGAGCAAGTAACAATAATGAGAAATCTTAAAAGGAGACCAACCAAGGAGGGAAGGCAGCTCCTCTGGAAGATTTGCATCACTTTCTGAAACAGGAAGTCTTTCCCAACCACTGGGGAACCCAGGCATGAAGCTGAGGCAAGGATGCAGTCTTCTGAATATTTAGTGTGATGAACAGAATTTCCCTATTGATGAGAAAAGTAATAAGGTCCTAAGTCAAAAAGGTACTACTTTTGGCACGTATCTTGAGAGTTCAGAACTGAAGGCTCACTGTATTTCAGTCTCCCAATCTCTTGGGCAGCCCTGGAGACAGGTACGTGGGCTGAAGTGACAAGCAGACTTATTATGAAGCCAAAGTTTGTGGGGTGTTCTGATTCTGAAGTGCTCCACATGAGGTGGGTCTTGCTATGGGCCGGCAGACATGGCTGAAAGGAAACCTTGTTTTCCAAAATGGCCATATACTTCTTATACTTTGAACCAACTATTGTCACCAAAAAGTGCCAACTTTTTCTTTAACTTCTCAGCTAAATTTGGCTAAAAAAGCCTTAAGGTTTGTGCCCTCTTTGAACAAGGCACATAAAATGCTGACAAACCCCTTGTACTGGGTCAATGGTTGCAAGGCAAGGGCCAGTCCTGGCAGAGAGCAGGAACGCTGTTACACACGTGCCACTTTCTGTGGGAGCTAGGCTGGGTTTGAACTCAGAGTGAGGCAACTACAAAGGACAGGCACCATTAGACCAGGAGGTGACCGCAGTTCTCACTGATTAGGGAAAGCAGATTGCCTTTTTTTCTGCGAAGACCACAGATAGGCAGCCAGTGACTTTTTTCCCTAACTGATCATTAACTTTAACACAGGAGCACTTTCAAGATTCTTCAATATGGCAGTTACCTGCTAATGTAATAAGGATTTAAAGAGCGACTCGGGGCACCTGGGTGGCTCAGTCGGTTAAGCCTTTGACTTTGGCTCAGGTCATGATCTCACGTTCATGGGGTTTTGAGCCCCGCATCGGGGTCTGTGCTGTCAGCTCAGAACCTGGAGCCTGCTTCAGATTGTGTTTCCCTCTCTCTGCCCTTCCCCCTCTCATGCTCTGTGTCTCTGTCTCAAAAATAAATAAAACATTTAAAAATAATAGACACTGAAAAATTGGTTGTTTTGCTTGTTCTGTAACCAGAATATATTGATCTAACCCTTTAGCTAAGACCTTTGACACAGGGCCATGGCTACAGCAGACGCTCAATAAATGATGCAGTTCTCATTAGGTGGCTGCTACATTTCTAGGTCTTCTGTATTCACTGAGCTGAGGCCTGTCTTCACCAGTTTTCAGAAGGGAGAGCAGACTGAACTGCATGAAGGTTCCAGAATCCTAAGCTGCTATGTGCACTAGTTGAGAGACCTGCCACGTATTTGTACCAAGTGGGCTTTATGAACAGCTCTTTTTCAGCTAACAAGGAAACATTAACATCAAATTGCTAAATCGTAAATAGTTCTCCCTAGTCAGTAAAATCTTAGATATCAAATGCATTATCCAATTTCCGGAGCTTGCATTTTCTTTGCCTGAGAGCATCAGGGACATAGAGACTGAGGAACCAGTATTAGCAGCACCATCTTTCTCTGGCAGCCTTGTGTGCTTGGGCTGTGGCAACAGAAGAGTGAGCCTCAGTGAGTAGAATTTAAAGATTCATTAATTATTTCAGTGATTCTATGAACAACTTCACTTTTTAAAGAAACTTGATTCCTATTCCTTAAAGGGGTGTGTTCACTGAAACACTGGACAGAAAATTGGCCAAGTTGTATCCCCCACATTGCTCCTGTCACTGGCAAACAAGGTAAGCAAAGGTTTCCCCAAATCACACCTCATTTTGATGCTTTTGGGGACAATGTAATCCTAGAGGCCATACACACAAGCTTGGCACACTATGACTGCTTTTTTGTGGGTTGTTTGCGATATGGCAAAACAGGTACAACTGGCAACCAAGACAATAAAGGCCTCTGTTTCAGGGTTGTTGTTGTTTTTACCTTTAGTTACAGCAGCTTCAGTTTGGAAGCTCAGAGGCAAGGGTCATTCCTTACAATACCACAAAAATCCAACCCTCTAGTTAAAAACCTGTTCAGAACACACAAGTCTAATTAAGTCTTCCAAAACCAAACCAAAAGGAAAAAAGAAGAGCCAGATTTGGGGAGTTAAGGACAGAATTTCCTCTTCTTTAGGGTTTATTTGCTCTGTTCTTCAAAGGAAAACCAAAATGGCGACTGAGCCACCACTGCTTTGTGGAATAGCAATGTGCAATGTCTCATCATGGCCTCAAGCTCCATCTGTGAACATGACAGAATCAGTCACAAGTACAAACAGGGCAGTGATGAGAAGACAGACCCTTTCCTCTTCGACTTCTCTCCACTTGTGTGCTTCCACCAGTATTTCCAGTTTATGATCCAAAAGAACTCTAAAATCGGCTACTCTTTGACAACACGACTATGATACAAATGCCGAGGCAGCCACTGTGTGCATTCCAAATGGGTATGAGAGACCGCCACTCTGCAGAAAGCTGGACATCGGCAATGCAGTGTAACTTGCCTATGAGAGAGAATGCTTTCCCACTTCAAAGAAGATTATGACAGGCAGAACAACGAAGCAGCAGGAAACAGGCAACAGCAATCACTCGTTTTCATCAGGGTTTTGAGGGTCAATGATTTTGACATGTGTAAAGGGGAAAAGCCCTTTGCGCCCATTCACTTCGCCTTCCCACTGGCCATTTATATTCATTCTTGTGACTTTCACAATGTCACCAACCTGTAAGGATGGAGAAAGAAGACAAAGTCAGCATTTTCTCTGCAAACTAAAGAAAAATAAAAGTTTATTTTTTAATACTTATTTTTTTGAGAGTGAGCAAGTGAGTGTGAGCAAGGGTGGGGCAGAGAGAGGGAGTAGAAAATCCCAAGAAAGCTCCCTACTGTCAGCACAGATCCTATGAACTATGAGATCATGACCTGTGCCAAAATCAAGAGCTGGACACTCAACCGACTGAGCCACCCAGGCACCCCAAAGTTTACTTTTTAAATTTTTACTTGCATTTAAGAGACAGAGAGAGAGAGAGAGAGAGAGACAGCAAGCAAGAACGCAAAAGCGGGGGAGGGCAGAGAGAGGGAGACAATTTGAGGCAGGCTCCAGGCTCTGAGCTGTCAGTACTGAGCCTGATATGGGGCTTGAACTCACGAACTGTGAGATCATGACCTGGGCTAAAGTCAGAAGCTTAACTGACTGAGCCACCCAGGTGTCCCAAAGAAAGTTTACTTTAAATCATACACACTGTTCCATCCAAAGGAACCTACCAAATAAGATCAGTGTGCTTCTCCTCAGCTGGTCAGAATGTACAGTAAGTGAAGCAGCTTCTGAGCATAAAAACAGCCTTTTTCTCCCCATGCTGGTTACTAACTCCAACAGGACAGAAACGAGCACTTACTTAACTCTCTCAGATGGTTAGAGTGAAGTCCAACACAAAAAAGTTATATACATAAAAATCTGTCTCCAACTTAATTTACATGGGGTGGAACTGCTGTCACCAAGACCTCAGTCACCATGCTGCCTCCAGTTGTCCGTTTCCAGCTCCCCTCCCCTCCCCTCTGTGATGCAGTCACAGAGGAAGGAAGCTCTGCTTTGAGCATCTTTTAAGGCCTATTTAAAAATTTTAAAATGTTTTAAAGAGTGTGAGTGGGATTAGGGACAGAGTGGGAGAGGGACACAGGATCCAAAGCAGCTCCAGCCTCTGAGCTGGCAGCGCAGAGCCCAGTGCAGGGCTTGAACTCACAAACTGTAAGATCACGACTGAGCCAAAGTTGGACACTTAACTGACTGAGCCACCCAAGCACCCCCTTAAGGTCTATTTTAAACTTCAGGGTGGTAGAAATTCTATCCACTGACAGGACAGGCACCAGTTAGGGGAAGCTCTACTCATCAAGGGGAATGCAGCAATTTTGTTTTTGAAGTGGTTTTCAAATTGTTCTGGAAACCCACAAAGCTCTAGAGAGGTGTTTTAAGGGCCCAAAGGGATTTCAACTATTTAAAATTGTATTTTATAAAGTCATAATAGAAAAAAGTACACTGAAATGTGCCACTGCTAAATTAACCTGTGCTCCCCTGCTAGCTGCTTTTCATGCAGACCTTCTTTGGAATGAAGCTTCTTTTGCCTTGTGTCTGACTGAAGACTCCCCCAAATGGCAATGTAAAAGCTACAAGATATCGATCACTATTTGCAACACATTCAGAAACAAACTGAACGCTAAGGTGGATCAGACTGCACTGGTCATTCATGTTAATTCCAATTTTTTCCTGCCCACTGTAATAGTCAACTGTACCACTGCCTTTTTAGCTAATTCTTATAAATCTCAACTTAAAAACAAAACATTTATACTTGATCAAAGATCCCAGAGATGACGAGGCAGCTTTAGCAGTCCACGTGCACAGAGATCTGGGCCATTAAAGCTGCCTCCCTAAGTGTGAAGGCAGACCTCTTCCTGCCTCTGTCTCTGCTCCAAAGCCCTGGAGCTCAGAGGCTTTGGGTGGAGCCACATCTGCCTCTCTTGGGTTACTAGGTAGGTCATTATTTTTTTTTTCTTTAATGTTTATTTATTTATTTTTGAGAGACAGAGAGCGCGCAAGCAGGGGAGGGTCAGAGAGAGAGGGAGACACAGAATCTGAAGCAGGCTCCAGGCTCTGAGCTAGCTGTCAGCACAGAGCCCGATGCAGGGCTCGAACCCACGAACTGTGAGATCATGACCTGAGCCAAAGCCATCCGACTTAACTGACTGAGCCACCCAAGCGCCCCGGTCATTACTTTCTGAGGAAAAGGAGGAATGTTTTCTGAAGCAAATCCAGAGAAGGAAAGTAGTCTTTGAAACAGTCACTTGAATTAGTTTATAAGATGACTAGGCGCCTAGGTGGCTCAATCAGTTCAGTGTCTGACTCTTGATTTCAACTCAGGTCATGATCCCAGGGTCATGGGACTGAGCCCTGCACTGGGCTCCATGCTGAGTGTGGAGCCTGCTTAAGATTCTCCTTCTTCCTCTGCCCCTCTCTCCCTCTTGTGCTCTCTCTCTCAACAAAAAAAGGCTAGGGCTCAAGCAGAAACACCAAAATCTAGTAATATTGCTGTTTAAACAAAAACTGTCTATAAACTTAACAAAACAAACAAAAAGAAACATAAGGTGTCTAAGACTAGGAAAACCTCAATCAACAGAGACCCAAACTCAACACATACTTATTAACACAGCACCAAGAAATAACTGCCTCTACGGGGGGGTGGGGCGGGGTGTGGGGGTGGAGACAGGTTGCTTAGGTGACTGAATGTCTCTTTATATATGCCGCTGGGAAGCAGACATTTTGTCAATGTCTTCCAAGTTTCTAAACTTGGGGATTTTGTCCTGCTGTGATCACACATCAATAAGAAAAGGGTTCATGCTACCTAGAGCTGGAGGAAAGGACTAAACAGGATGGAGAAGGAAACATACTCCTGTGATGTATGACACAGGCCTGGGTTTCCAATTCAGTGGACACCAGGAATGAGGGATTTGCCCATGTGGCCCCATTTTCACAGAGGTTTTTACCTGCAGAGCTTTTTACAGAGATGTTGATACCCAATGTACATGAAACTCTTATAAGGCAGGCTGGGATTATAAAAGATCTGCAGGGGCTGAAACTCCCAAGGTCACAGGCTGGTTCACCCTGAAGCAGGGGTAAAAGCCAGTCAACATCCAGTCCTAGCCATCTGTGTCCCTGCCGTCCTGTACACCGCAAAAGCAGCATGGCCCACCTGTGCCCGGGACCACTCAACCTCCCGCTCTCGAGCTCTTCTCACTAAGACACACCCATTGCTCTTAATGGTGTATCCTCACAATCTCTTCATGTGAATGCAGACTGGCTGCCCTGAGTTTTCTACCTCCTCAACCTTCATTTTCTTGCTATCACTAATTTACTTGTAATTCCTCAAACCTACTGAGAAATAAGAATGCAGTTACTACATTTATATAGAAATCAGCATTACCAAATGAAGCCTCTTGCCTTATGGAAACCAGCTTATTTTGAGTACTTGACAAAATGAAAATGGAAAAAAGAACTTTATCCCATGAGGCTCCCTGATTAGAACACAGTATAAAATCAGTAAAAGAAAAAAAAAATTGCCCTAAATTCCCTGTCTAAATTCTGACTCAAAATCCTTTATTTAGGGGGCACCTGGGTGGCTCAGTTGGTTAAGCGGCCGACTTCGGCTCAGGTCATGATTGCACAGTTCGTGGGTTCGAGCCCCGTGTTGGGCTCTGTGCTAACAGCTAGCTCAGAGCCTGGAGCCTGTTTCATGTTTCAGATTCTGTGTCTCCTCCCTCTCTGCCCCTCCCCCGCTCATGCTCTGCTCTGTGTCAAAAATAAACTATATAAAAAAAAAAAACCACCCACAAAACCATTTATATAGGAAAACCACTAATTCAACTCAATGGTAGGATGGCTTATAAAGACTTAATCTAGTAATTAAGAATTAGATTTTTAAAAATTTATTTATTTTTTTAAGTATGATCTAGGCCCAGTGCAGAGTTTGAACTCATAACCCAAGATCACGAGTTGGACGTTCCACCCAAATGAGCCAACAAAGGCGTCCAAGAATTAGATTTTATATGATGAAAGTTCTAAGACCAAAAAAAAAATGTACTTTAGTGTTTAGTAGATACGTACAGGAGAATAATAATAAAGCCAACTGCATGTATTTATAAATTATTACACTTATTTTCAAATTCATGTCAAGCTCAATAGAAACAATTCAGTTGGTTGAGCAATTAAAATGTGAAGATGATAACTGAGAATTCTATATTTGAGATCTAAAAATTCTATTTTTGAGATTTAGATTTTAAAAAGCTTTTTTTTTTTTAACCAATCAAGTTGTAAGGGTGTGTGTGTGTGTGTGTGTGTGTGTGTGTGTGAGTGCGCAAGCGTGCATGCACACCTGACCTGCTCAGTTAGCAGAGCATGCGGCAGGTGACTCCTGATCTCAGGGTCATGAATTCAAGCCCCTCATTGGGTGTGGAGCCCAATTAAAAAAAAAAAAAAAAGAAAAATTAATTTGTGAAATAGTTTAACAAAGTTACAACTGAAAATAAAGGTTTTCTTTGGCTTTGCTTTAAAAGGAAATAACAATTTCAAGGGAGAGTAAATTGATTTAATAATAAAAATTAAGTTTTAAAATATTTGACACATACTAATGACTTCTGAAATATAGACTTTTATAATTAGTGCTTGGAGTCCAAAATTATTTTCTCCAAGTCATAAATATTTTAATTTATGGATATCAGGAAAAGAAAAAAATTTTAATGTTTATTTTGAAAGAGTGTGTGCGAGCAAGGGAGAGGGGTGGAGGGGTAAAGGGAGAGACAGAGAGAATTCCAAGAGGCTCCGTTCAGTACAGAGCCCAACGTGGGGCTTGATTCCATGAACTGTGAGATCATGACCTGAGCAGAAATCAAGAGTCAGACACCTAACCAACTGAGCCCCCCAGGCACTGAGAAATGTCACTTTTATTCATAGCTAGGAAAATCATATAAATGTTTTTGAAAAATTTCATATTCTATGAAGTGTACCAACGATACAGTTTTATAATATATATACTCTTCTCCTACCATACAGAAATCATAAAAAGGGAAAATCCTAATTATGATTATTCCTAAAATGAAAATCTTCAGATCTGTGTATAAGAGAAGTTCTAATTTGAATGAGAACCTTGAGCTATAGTAGAAACTTCATAGAAATTACATAGCTTGAAGCTGAAGTTATGGAACTCTGAAAAAATGGTTTTATGTTCAATCTTGTCATCTTATTCCATTAACAAATTAAAATGTCTAAGTACAAACATACAATAATCAATGAACACACAAATTTAAATCAGGTCTAGGTATGCAGAAAACAGGAGCTACTAGGATGCTACAAATCTAGACCCTTACAGACAAACCACATTCCCAATTTCCTCAAACTTGTACTGCACGGGCTTTAGACCCCTTGCCCTCTCTGAGCCTTTCAGAACAGGAACCCTGCTGTCTTATGTTTGGAGCACAATGAGGCCAACAGATGAGGAGCTTCACTGTCTGGCCTTTATCTCCAACATACAACATTCTTCCCTTTATCTCCCTTTCACCTAAGAAAACAGATTTATTTTTCTAATAAATAAAATAGAAAAGAAATGAAAACTCCTGGATAGAAAACGACTGACATTAAAAAAAAAAAAAACGATCTTTTTAATGTTTATTTTGGAGAGAGAGAGAGAGAGAGAGAGAGAGAGAGAGAGAGAGAGAACATAAGTGGGGGAGGGGCACAGAGAGAAGGAGACCTAGAATCCAAAGCAGCCTCCAGGCTCCCATCTGTCAGCATAAAGCCTGATGTGGGGCTCGAATCCATGAACTACAAGATCATTACCCAAGATGAAGTCAGACACCTAACTGACTGAGCCACCCAGGCGCCCCAGACGGCATTCTAAATAAACTTCTAGTTACTGTTAATAACCACAAACAAAAACATAATTAGTGTATTAAAATAATATATAGAAAGGCAAGGACAAGTAAGAGGATGTGTGGGTTTATACCTGTAGAGAGAATTTGGTGAAGAAAGGGGAAGGGAGTCAGGTGAAGAAACACCCAGGTGGACTATGCTGTACAAAGGGACAATGGCCGTAGGGCACGTGGGCAGTTTGTAAGTAGGCTGGCACTCAGAGCCAGATCTGACTCTGCCAAGATGCTAAAAGAAAAAAAAAGGCTAAGGCAAGAATGAGCTGAAACTGGAAAGAAACAAAGCTACAGCTTGGGGCTGACGAGTGTTGTTGGCAGATGTTGGGCCCTGACTAAAGTTTTTATTTGCTCCACTCATTTGATGTCCTACAAAAAATACTTTGGAATTTTGTCATTTTATCTATATCTTCTCTATCTTAAACTGCACTTCAGATACCCAGACAGCTTACATTTTGGCTAAAGTTTGTAATCTTAGTCTGCCTTAGCTGATGTTTGATAAATGTGAAAGAAAACGAGGTAGAAAATCTGGCCTGGGGCATCCCTCTCCCACATCTTGGGTGAGCACATCCCTCCAGCTAAGGGCCCCTCCCTGGTTCCCCCAGCCTCTCACTACCTGGCTTGTCCAGTGTAGCCATCCTGCCCTGATCCAGCTTGTCGTCTCATGTCACCACAGCCTAATCAACCCAACTCCCAATCACTCTGCTCTTCTATAGCCAGGCCCTACCTACAACATTGGTTGGCTACTGTTCCCACCATTTTACCAAGGAACACCCGGTGGTCCAAAGTCACTAGAGCAAGTCCAGGTGCTACCTCTGATGCTCGATGGCACCTGAAGTGGGAGACTTCACCTGCCCTTCTCACTTCCTGCTGCTTAGCCCTCCTTTTCTGTGGTACTCTATAAAATAACCCCACTGTCCGGTGTACTTCCCATCTGGCATTTGTGGAAAGAAAGGCTCTGTCAGGTCAGGTCAAGTACACTGTTCTCTAGGTTTCTGGCAGACCTGCCCAAGGAGGCTTCCTCCTCACCCCCATCATACAATACATGGCACTCTCAAACAGGAAACTTGTTTTGCTCATTTTGCACTCCAAGTCACAACTCTCTTGTAAACTACTCTCTGGAGAAGTCTGCAGAATCAGGGCTAAAGAGAGAAGAGAAAACTATAGGCTGATGTCCCCATCCTACTGGGGACAGATGGCCAACCAGAGGAGCAAAGTGCTGAAGGACAGAAGTAACAGGCACAAGGGCCTAAGGACAGAAGAAGATCTTTAAAAAATATAAAGAGGGGCGCCTGGGTGGCTCAGTCAGTTAAGCCTCTGACTTCGGCTCAGGTCAGATCTCACATTTGTGGGCTTGAGCCCGCATCGGGCTCTGTGTGACAAACTGCATATCTCAAGATGCTATTGCCCAAAATTGCCAAGCTGGTCCTAAGAAACCTTAGACTTCTGCTCTTCTTTCACAGTTTGAAGACATGTAAGCAACTCTGATCAAAATCAAATCCCAAGGACAATCCAAGCCCCCCCTCATAACCACCTTATAAAGCTGCACATGCAGACAATGAGAGCAGGAAGGCTCCCTAGGCAGTAGCCACTGTAGATGGAGCATCTATTATGCTCAGAGCACTGGGCTAGGTTCTATACTGTGTATTCAAGATACATAAGATACAATTTGAATATCAGACCTACCTAAAACCAAGGTCTAAGATCAACAATAACAGGATGTAAGTAGTATCTTGTATGCTTAAAACAAGTATAAGGTAACACTGTGGTGCCTCATGCTATGTACTTGGGAGTAAGGCAGAACTAGACTGATGTCCTGCATCTACCACTTCAAGTGTCTATGTGTCTTGTGGTAAATTGCTCAAGCTGTCCAAGTCTCAGTTTCCTTGTGTGACAGGTTCTTGTAATAATTAGGGGAAGTACTATTGGGGAATTGTGAACCAGGACACCCAGCTAAGTAAATGGTAGTGGTAATCAGAGTGGGGATTCCAGAATAGAATCCCACTCCCACACTTACGCTCATGCTCCCAATTGGAAGCATTCTGGGAAGAACTGGAATCAATATGAAGAAATGTATTAAAGTGGGTTTTCGGTGAGCCTGGGTGGCTCAGTTGGCTAAGGGTCTGGCTTTGGCTCACGGTTCGTGGGTTCGAGCCCCACATCAGACTCTGTGCTAACAGCTAGCTGAGAGTCTGGAGCCTGTCTTCGGATTCTGTGTCTCCCTCTCTCTCTGCCCCTCCCCTGCTCATGCTGTCTCTCTCTCTCTCTCTCTCTCTCAAAAATAAATAAAACATTTAAAAAAATTAAAAAAAAAACCAAAGTGGGTTTTCAATCTTGTTAGTAAGAAGGGTACTCTCAAAACTGATAATGGGATGGGAAAGATGCCATATCAGAATGAGAGAAGATGAGGGGCAGGCCTGAAAAGAGGGGGGTCTAATAAGTTACTGTGATGGATACCAAGCAGCTTTGGAAGACAATGGAAAGAAGAAGGTGAGTCAAGTAGTCAAAACTGCCAAAAACATTCAAACCTCATGCTTTCTAATTAACTTGTGATTCTGACAGTATTTATAGGATATTTTCCACACCATTCTACCATCATCAATTTAATAAGGTTTACCACAGATCTACTGTAGCTCAGTTCCCATCCTCAAAGAACCTCTGTCTTCACTGTGGTATAGAAAATAATCTACTGTCCAGATATGGTAGATGCTCAATGAATATTTGTTAAAGAAAAAACAGTATAAAAAACAACAAATGGTGGCGGAGGTGCCTGGGTGTTTCAGTCGGTTGAGTGTCTGACTTGATTTCAGCTCATGGTTGTGGGACTGAGCATCACGTTGGGCTCTACGTGGAGTGTGGACTATATGCCTAAGATTCATTCTCTTTCTCCCCCACTGCTCGCTCGCTCTCTCAAAAAAAAAGAGAGAGAGAGAGAGAGAGAAAGAGAGAGAGAGAAAGAGAGAGAGAGAGAGAGAAAGAAGGAGAAAAAGCAACAAGTGGAAGAAAAACTCAGTAGAGTCGAGTCCATGCTGCAGAGCACAGGAGGAGGATCTATTGTTTTGACCCTGGGAACCTTAACCAATAGAGAGAAGTCAAGGTTCAGGCTAAGAATAGAGAATGGCTGAGATCTGATGGCTACTTGACCATTAATGCCTCATTCTGACCTCGCAAGAGCTCTCACATGTCAAAACACTGCATGTCATTTCTCATGCTGCTTCTAGCTCAGTCCAAGGCCCTTCACATGGCGAACAAGCCTCAGAACACCAATACAGAAAAGATGTCCTGGCTATGTTATGCTGCCTGCTGACCACAATTACAGGCCTAGCTGTGGACCAGCTTCTTCATGGCTCCACTGAAGAGTATTTGGGCTCAGATCCTAAAATGCCATCTTGCTGCTGTTCTCATCACTCCCGATTCTGGTATAATGCTCTTCCTTTGGCTTCACAGTAGAAAGACTGAGCCCAAAGAACCATTCACTTCAGAGAGCAGATCAATCTTGAAGTTGGTGGATAACAACTCAGTTCAAGGAGAACTCTACTCGAAGATGTGGCTAACCCCATCAAAAGATCAAGAAGACACAAACCTTATGTACCAACCTTACTAAATGTCACCTATGACAATCCTAATAATTATCAGAATTGCCACACACCAGAAGGACACTAGTCAGCCCCATTCTTTATGTCTGGTGAGGACCATGCAAGAAAGCAAGAGGACATTTCCTTTACCTCTACTTGTCCAGAGCATCAACAGAAGGGCTCTGGAAATAACTCTAATGCCTGACTTCTGGCACTTGATTCCAAGAGTTGTCAAAGCACTGGAGGGCCCAAGCACTGGCTGCCACAGCAGCTTTCTGCTCCCCTAGTCAAGTCTCCCTTCCTCATACAGTTATTTTCAGACTGTACTCTCAGGTTACAAAAAATAAGATCAGAAGCACAATGGGTTACAATGGAACCAGAAGTTATAACTTGGGTGACACGAATGTGTCTCAGATATCAAAGAACATCCTGAAAGTATATGTGGAATTGTATGTAAGTGCATTAATGCACACTGTTTTCCTGGAGAAAGCTTTCATCAGATTCTAAAAGGGGTCCATAACCCAAAAAAGGTATAAAACACAACAAAAACCCACATCCTACAACCACCAGGCAGTTTTAATCCTGCTATTTGTGGCTTTCATTCATTTACTTGTTCAACAAATAATGATTATTAAAGTGCCAGGAGGGGCACCTGGTGGCTCAGTCAGTTAAGCGTCTGACTTCAGCGCAGGTCATTATCTCGTGGTTCGTGGGTTCGAGCCCCATGTCGGGCTCTGTGTTGACAGCTCAAAGCATGGAGCCTGCTTCGGATTCTGTGTCTCCCTCTCTCTGAGCCCCACCCCTGCTTGTGCTGTCTCTCTCTCTCTCAAAAATAAATAAAAACATTAAAAAAAAAAAAGTGCCAGGGATACGACAACAAAGCAGACAACAGGCCTGCCCTCATGGAGCTGCCTGGTATCTTCACCTGTTTTAACAGCTGCCCTTGTGTTCTCTGTGCACCAGCACCTGAATCAAAGCTACCAGAACAGAACTGGAAAGGCTTTTAAGGGCTACACCCCTCCTTGTCCATGTGCCGTGAGTAGCAGTCAAGTAGTCACAAGTACTCTCTCCTATAGCTGATGTGATTTACTGGTTTTTAACACTGAAGACTTATTTTCTTCTTTGAAATTCCCATTATCCTTCAGGACAGCATCTTGACTTAGGAGAAGTGGTTACCAGTTAACACTTCTTATGCAAACACAGGGATTTTATTTTAAGATGGGCTAGGGGTTAACAGTATCTCAGGCCTGTATGCTGTGATGCAAGAGAATGTAGGCAATGAAGAGGAAGAAGTAAAACTATCTCCTTTTGCAGATGACAAGATCCTATATATAGAAAATTCCAAAGATGCCACAAGAAAGCTATTAGAGCTAATAAAACTGAGCAATGTTGCAGGGTACAAGATTAACACAAATATCACTTGTGTTTCTATAAGTCAGTAGTGAACAATTAAGAATGCAATTTCATTTAGGGATGCCTGGCTGGCTCAGTGCGTAGAGCATGTGAGTTTTGGTCTCAGGGCTGTGTGTTTGAGCCCCATGTTGGGTGTAAATATTACTTAAAAACAACTTAAAAAAAAAAAGCAATTCCATATACACTGGCATTTATTTTTTAAGGTTTATTTTTGAGAGTAAGAGAGCACAAGCAGGGCAAGGGGCAGAGAGAGGAGGAGAAAGAGAATCTGAAGCAGGCTCCAAGATGACAGCAGCAAGCCTGATGCAGGGCTAGAACTCACAATGAGATCACAAACTCAGTTGAAGTCGGATGCTCAACCAACTGACTGAGCCACCCAGGTGCTCTAGTGGCATCTATAAAAAATTTCTTTTTAATCTTTAAGTTGTTTATTCTTGAGAGACAGAATGAGTGGGATGAGAGGGGCAGAAGAAGAGAGAGAGAGAGAGAATCCCAAAAAGGTTGTGTTATCAGTGTGCAGCCCGACGCGGGGCTTGATCCACAGATTCATGAAATCATGACCTGAGATGAAATGAAAGAGTTGGATGCTTAACTGACTGAGCCACCCAGGCACCTCTAAAGTGCCATCTAAAAGAACAAAATACCTGGGAATAAATTTAACCAAAGTGAAACACTTACACACTGAACACTACAAAATGTTGCTGAAAAAAATTAAAGACTTAAGTAAATGGCAAAGCATCTTGTGTTCATGGAAAAGAAGTCTCGGTATTCTCAAGATGTCAACACTACCTAGGGATCTACAATTCAACACAATCGCTATCAAAATTCTAACATTTTTGCAGAAATGGAAAAGCTGATCTTCCAAATCACATGGAATTGCAAGACACCTTGAATAGCTAAAACAATCTTGAAAAAGAACAAAGTTGTAAGACTCATACTTACTGACTTCAAAAGTACTCCACAGTAATCAGTGGTATTGGCATACAGATAGACATATAGACCAATGGAACAGAACTGAGAGTTCAGAAATAAACACAGACATTTTTGGTCAAATGATTTTTGACAAGAGTGTGAAGTTCATTCAAATGAGGGAAGAACAAATCTCTTCAACAAATGGTGCTGGTACAGTTGGATTTCCATATGCAAAATGAAGAAGTTGGACCCCTACATCAAACTGTATACACAAATTAAAAAATGTATCAACAACTTACATATAAGAGCTATAACCATAAAACTCTTAGAAGAAAACAAGCTCCCTTCATGACCTTGAATTTGGTAAAAGATTCTTAGATATGAAATCAAAAGCATGAGCAAGCAAAAGAAAAACTAGGCAAGTTGGATTTCATCAAAATTAAGAATTTGCATTGGACACCTGTGTGGCTTACTCAGTTAAGCATCTGACTTTGGCTCAGGTAAAGATCTCATGTTTCCTGAGTCCGAACCCCGCATCGGGTTCTCCGTTAATGCAGAGGCTGCTTCAGATCCTCTGTCACCCCTTCTCTCTGCCCACCCCCCCAATTTGTGTACACAATCTACAGAAGGGGAAAAAACATTTAGAAATCATACATCTGATAAGAGTTGAATATCCAGAATATATAAAGAACTCCTAATGCTCAACAACAAAAACCAAACAACCCAATTAAAGCATGAGCAAAGGACTTGAGCATTTCCCCAAAGAAGATATAAAGAATGTCCAAGAAGCATACAAGATGATGTTCAATATCATTAGTAATTATGGAAATACAAATCAAAACTTAAAAACTGGAAAGTAACAAGCGTTAGTGAGGATGTAGAAAACCTGTGCACTGTTAGTGGGACTGTAAAATGGTACATCCACTGTACAAAACAGTTTGGCAGTTCCTCAAGAAGTTCAACATAGAGTTATGACCCAGCAACTCTACTGTCAGCTATATATCCGAAAGAACTGAAAACAGGGGCATCTGGGTGGCTCAGTCGGTTAAGCATCTGACTTCGACTCAGGTCATGATCTCACAGTTCATGGGTTCGAGCCCTGCGTCACACTGTGTTGACAGCTCAGAACCTAGAGCCTGCTTCCGATTCTGTGTCTCCCAGTCTCTCTGCCCCTCCCCATTTCCAGCTCTGTCTCTGTCTCAAAAATAAACAAACATTAAAAAAAAATAAATGTTAAAAAATAATAGTAATAAAAAAACTAAAAGGTGAAGATAACTCTGATGTCCATCAACTAAAGAATGTATGAACAAGATGTGGTATAGTCATACAACAGAATATCATTTGGCCATAAAAAGCATGAAGATACATGCTACCATACGGATTAATGTTAAAACATTATGCTAAGTTGAAATGAGGCAGACTCAAAAAGATAAATATTGTAGATTTGCATTTACATGAGGTATCTAGAATAGAAATTCTTACATACAGAAGGGCAGATTAAAGTTCACCAGGGTCGCAGGAGAGGGAAATTTCTGCTTGGGGTGATAAAAAAAAAAAGTTTTGGAAACAGTCTAACAATTGTACAATATTATGAATGTAACACCATTGAACTGTACACTTAAATTGGTATACATATTCTACAATTTAAAAAAATACATCAAGACCATGGAGTTGTATGATTTAAATGGGTAAATTGTATAATATGTGAATTATATCTTAATAAGCCTATTTAAAAATAAGACTGTGGGCTATCCCATAAGGCAGCCACAAGGACTAACTAAAATATTCTCTGAAACCACTAGCTGAGGATTCTTCTTATTCAGTAGCTATTACTACATACAGAAAACTAAGGTCAGCATAATGACTAGGCTGGGACAGGCCTTGTCTGAACCACACCAGGGCACCAATTTCATGGTATTCTCACCCAATTTACACATTAAGGAAGAGGAATAAAAATCCTTTAAAATAATTTTCTATAATTCACAACCCAATGAGATCATGATAGGTTAGAAGAAAAATGTTATTAAAAATACAAGGACATTCAGGGCTCCTGGGTGGATCAGTTAGTTACGTGTCTGGGCTTGAATTCTACTTAAAAAACAGCAACAACAAAAAACAAGAACTTTCCAAAATTTGAAGGGACTTTCTAAAGATTCCTATTTTTTCATTTTTAAATGTATTTTTATTATTTATTTTTATTTTGAGAGAGAGAGAGAGAGAGAGAGAGAGAGAGCGCGCGCGCACGCACACATGAACAAGTGAGGGGAAAGGGGTGGAGGAAGGAGAAAAAGAATCTTAAGCCAGGCTCCATATGCCTAGTGCAGAGCCTGATATAGGGCTTTACCTCACAACCATCAGGTCATGACCTGAAATTAAGAGTTGGATGCCTAACTGACTGAGCCACCTAGGTGCTCCTAAAGATTCCTACTTTTGGTAAAGTACTATGGTTAAGGAAATACAAAAACAAAAAAACTTTTGGTATGGAAGAAGTGAACTAAATCAAATTCCTAAAATTAGATGCATAACCAATAAACATCAATGACAGAAGGATGAGGAAGAGCCCACCAGTCCTGATGAAAAGCTATGAGATTCAAGGGGTGCCTGGGTGGCTCAGTCAGTTATGTGTCCAACTTTGGCTCAGGTCATGATCTCACAGTTTGTGGGTTCGAGCTCCACATCAGGCTCTGTGCTGACAGCTCAGAGCCTGGAGCCTGCTTCGGATTCTGTGTTGTCCTCTCTCTGCCCCTCCCCCACTTGTGCTATGTCTCTCAAAAATAAATGTAAAAAAAATTAAAAAAAGAAAAAGAAAAGCTCTGAAATTCTTAAGAAGATGAATGTGAGCTCATGGGCATCTGACAAACCGTGGTGAGAAGGGGAATCACTGCTGGAATGTGACAGGAGGCAAGATAGGGTGGCCCTGTTACGTTAGGAAGCTATGACCCTGTACAGATCTCCAGAGCAGAGTTGCATGTTTGAAGATGATGACCATGTACAGATGTGCCATCACTGTGAATATACTCCACAGGTGACCCAGCCAGAAGAACTCACAGATCTGAGAGATCAGATCTGAGAGATCTGAGAAGTTGAAACTTAACAATTAGTACTACTAAAATCTTCATTTGCTTTGCAGACTTGATCTCAGTCAGTTGGATCGATGAAGAAACTGCTAATGTGAATTTAATTCTTACCAATGAAGCAGAACTAAAGTAGAAACCTGAGAATTCCAGGTCAGTCAGTGAAGGAAGTGGTGCCACTGGTCTTAGGAAGATTCAGAAAATTCAGAGGCCAGATGTAATCCCATGACTAGGGGTTCAAAATTGGAGAAGACATGGGGCGCCTGGGTGGCTCAGTTGGTTAAGCGACCGGCTTCGGCTCAGGTCATGACCTCATGGTTCGTGGGCTCGAGCCCCGCGTCAGGATCTGTGCTGACAGCTCAGAGCCTGGAGCCTGCTTCGGATTCTGTATCTCCTCCTCTCTCTGACCCTCCCCTGCTCACGCTGTCTCTGTCTCTCAAAAATAAATAAAAAACATTAAAAAAAGTTGAAGACAAACCAAGAAGAAATATGAACACAATCACAATGGGAGTAAACAGCAAGTATCCTGAGAATGCTGGTAAGTTCAAAGAACTCTGAGCATCATAAAAAAGAACATGTGCCAAAGATGAAAGGGTGTCCTTATACAGATAAGACAGACATCTAAGTACTGACCAAACACACTGGTAAGCAGGAATGAGAGTCCAAGTCTGGTCACCTGCCACAGATCATTACAACACAGGCCACTGGCAGACATATGAAGGGTCAAGTTCCTTGGTTTTGTTAAAACAGGGATGATGGCAGATTCTATAAACTGTAAAAGGTGAGCATGAAATTAAACCTGAGCAAAATTCTGAATGCAATTAGCAAACAGGGGTATTTGGAAGGCAGAATGGACTCGACCAAGAACAAGTCATGCCAGACTAACCCCAATGTCATTTTTTAGATAAGCAGTGTAGATAGGAAAGGCTGCAGAGGAGGACTTTAGTACAAAGATCCGGATGGTGCTTTTATGAAATCTGCAGTTAACATGAAACTGAGGGGGTGATCAATATGCTAGATGACATCATCAGGATTTTAAAAGATTCAGATAACTGTACAGATGATGTATGACAAAAGAAAAGAAATAAACAGAAATGCATCCTCTCTCCTAAAAAAAAACCTCAAGAGGGATAACTATAGGGCCACATGCTAAAGGTCAAACATTAGGCTAAGCAAATACAGGAAGGGGACTCAGTGATCTGTTTTTCCCTGATAGACAGCTAGAAGGAACCGCTTATGAGACTACGTTCTGTTCTAGAACTTCTACGAGGACAGACATTTGTTTTCTTCACCACTGAACTCCAAACTCCTTAACAAGGTCTGTCACATAGTAAGTACTCAATAAACCTTTGCTGGAAGGAGTGTTTTCTGAAGTACCCAAATTGAGACCACAGGGCCAATGAATTTAGACGCTGCAGAAAGCTTAAAGCATTAGGAAGACAGGCAGACTAAATGATCTTTCATCACTGAAACTTGCCCGTCTTCTCCATCCTGAGTCACTTTAAGCCTCACTTGCAGTAGGAGAAAATGTTATTCTTCCTCCACAGAATCTGTTCCACTGACTATGAGTCCTATAGACCCCTACTGTCACAAAAAAATTTTTTAACCCATACCACAGGGGAACGCTCCAAAGGTTCCATTTAGAAGTTTGGACACAAATTTTCATACAGCAAATATTCATGGGTGTGTAGCCCCAGAGTTAATTAAGTTCAGTGCTAAGTAAGTTCCTTCCTTTTCTTTTCTACTCAGGAGAGTACTGGAATACAACTGTGTGAGAATGATACTATTAGAGGGAGACATGAGCCATCTGCTCTAAATTATTTAAAAATCAATAAAAAGGTAAATTCCCTGCAAACTTTAGAACCTCCACCAGTTGTGCGAAATTGGCTGTTTTGTGCCTCAATGAAGGCAACAGAAGAAAACTGTTCATCTCCTCAGCCTAGCCCTTTGATGGTATGGCAACAACTTACTTCCTCAGCTTTGTCTTTTGTTCACTTTTGCCTTCTGTCCAACATAACCCTGTGCTCTCACCAACCTGCAGCTACTTAGTGGTGTTAAGTCTTGTTCAAGTAAGCTCTTCCCTCTGCCAAAAGTGTCTCCCTACATTACACCCAGCTAACTTTTGTTAATCCTTCAAAACTCACTTTGAAGGTCACTCCCTCCATTAAGGCTTCCTAGACCAATACTCACCTGTAACTTCCATCTCCTACTCCCTTCTCCACTCTCCCTCTACTCTGTGCTATCAGAGCACTTACTGCACTGCTGGTTTCTGTCTCTATTCTCTCACTAGGTGGTAAGGACCTTGGTGGTAGGATCCTACAAAATATCCCTCATAGGTTAGTTGCATGAATGGATGATTCATCAATTCTCAGAATGAAGGTGTCTTTTAGACTCAAAAGAATTTAAGTAACTTGCCCAAGACCACACCATGAAAAGCCAGGACTTGAAGGAAGATACATGATCTTTCCCTAACCATCTGTTTTTCACTGTGTTAGACAACTATAACTACAGGTATTTTATACTGGGGCATCTGGGTGGCTCGGTTGGTTAAGCGTCTGACTTTGGCTCAGGTCATGATCATCAGGCTCTGTGCTGATGGCTCAGAGCCTGGAGCCTGCTTCAGATTCTGTGTCTCCCTCTCTAAAATAAATAAACATTAAAAAAATATCTATATATATAATGACAATAGCACCCTTTCTATTGGTCAATGGTCTACTTTTGGAAAGGGCTGTATTGCTTCCCTCAACTTGAGAATGCTCTTGGAGGGTTGACCCACTTCTCAGGAGCCCTTTCCAGCTCTACTACACCAAGAGCATGGGAGAGCTCTGCTATATTCAAGGAGTGGGGACACTTACCTTAATCACCTCACATAGGTATCAAGTATTCCTTTTAAAATTAAATCCCAAGAACTCACTTCTTGAAAAGGTGAGCAAGAGAGAAAAATACATAAACACAAATCTGTTTCAAAATTTCTCTTTACTTGTATGAAAGTTCTTTTGAAAATCAAGTTTTATGGGAAAAAAACACAAAATAATTTACAAAATAAAGTTCACCCAAGCCCTCATCGTTTTCAGTAATACTATCAAGGGAAATAAAGAAGCTTCAATTACTGGCACATTTTGTCCTACTTGTTTCACCTTTCTTATTTTAATTTTAATCTTAATACTTTTCCTGGTAACCTAATTGCAAAAGTCTCAAGTGAGTTGTTTTTAACAAGATCACACAAGCACTAACTTTTAGAAGATAATGTAACTCAAAGGACTATTTACTTATGCTTCAGCCAAAAGTCTCATTTAAATATATAGAATGAGAAATATAATTAAATGGAATTTGGCAAAGGTTTATTTCTTAGGTCCCCCTCACACTCTCTCAGTGAAGCACCAAGGCAAGCCTTTGATGAGCCTTATACAGCTGGGGTAGCATCACAAGGCAGCTCAGGTGTGGGGGCCTCTCTTTGGGGTCTGAGAGACAAGAGCTGCATAATAGCCATGTATGTGGGTTATCTTAAAATACACATCATTAACTACACTCTTTCACCTCATCCTGGTCTAAGGCACCTACCCAGGTATCTGCTCACTAAACTTTAAAGTATACCCTTTATAGTATCTGGTCTTCCAAGACCAGACAAGACCCCTATGCACACTCCAGGCAATATACAGGAAGCATGGGCTTCTAAAATATGTGTACATCTTAGAGCTAGAGGTCAACAGGGAGGTGGCCTAAAAGGTAAGAGCCCAATTCTTGACTTACTCTACGGAGCTCTCAGAATTCTGACTTGGCTCCTCAACCCCAGTGTGTCTAACACATGCAAGTCACACCAACTCTGAATTCTAGTTCTCTACTCCTACGAAGAGACAACAGATGTGAAAATGCCTCAAAAGGCAGAAATCACTATGCAAACTAGAAAGCTTTTAGAGCCCAGAACACCCCACATTATTTTAGGGCACTGACGTGTGAAGTAGGCCAGAGGTGTATACCTGTGCAGGGGCAGGTCTATGTGGGGATGAGAAAGCTGGAAGACCTACTCAGCCAGGATTCAGTCTGGTTTCTTTCCTGTTCCTCTACCAAGAAGCTTGAAAACATGTGGGTCTTCCCCAGACCTGGTCCCTGCCACAAGCTTCAGATGCTTACTCCTTCTTCACAGCCAATGTGAGAGGGAGAAGTCCTCGGACTCTGACACAAACCTTCAGGTACAGTCCACTCAGACATTACTCCCAGTCCAGAGAAAATTGAGAATTACCAATGAAAAAAAACCACAGAACAAATCAATGCTAGCTTTTATCTGCGGGCAGGCTGTTCTGTGGTTTAAGTTCTGCTTTTTTGAATCAACAGGCTCCATTACTTCAACCTTCTGTCATGCACCTGGGCTGTCTCCCAACCCTGCCCTACTCTGACCATGGGGTGAACACACAAAGAACAATCACTAGCTTAATCTCAGTTTCTGACATATGTGCAATTTAATAATACTAAGAAAGAGCATTTAACTAATCATATAATAATAATGATAATATAATGATAATGATTATATTCAACTAATCATATAATGATTACCTTGTAGTTTGTGGCTAACAAAGCATTTTCACAACTTATCAATAAATAAAAGAGCTAGGATTTATGATACCAAACTCCATGCTCTGATATGTTAATATTAAGGGCCCATCTCACTGTATGCATTTTATATCTCAGCGAAAAATAACGCAAAAAATATATGGGACTGCTCTAAAAATACTAATTTAAAAAACTCCTCTAGTTTTCAAATCCTCTGTTCTTCCCTTGGGGTTTATGCTCATTTATGGTCACTCCAGGTTTATCAAACGTCTCATTAAACTTCTACCTTCTGTGATACATAGTTTTTTTTTTACCCTCAACTGGCTTATCAACAGTGGTCTTAAAGACTTTTTGCTAAGCACTGATGAGTCTTTATTTTTTTAAAGTTTATTTGAAATAGAGAAAGAGATTATGACCAGGGGCGAGAGAGGGAGAGAATCTCAAGCAGGCCCCACACTGCCAGCACAGAGCCTGATGCGGGGCTTGAACCAGAGTTGGATTTTTAACTGAATGAACCACCCGGGCACCCCCCTCCCCCGCCACTAAAGTTTAGTTTTGAGAGAGACAAAAAGTATGAGTGGGAAAGGGGCAAAGAGAGGGGGAAAGATAGAGAATTCCAAGCAGGCTCTCCACACTGTCAGTGTGAAGCCCGATGTGGGGCCCGAACCCATGAACTACAAGATCATGACCTGAGCTGGAATTAGATGCCTAACCTACTGAACCACCTAGGAACCCCAAAGGTTTTCTCTTCCTTCCTTCCTTTTCTTTTCTTCCTCCCCCTCCTCCTTTTTTTTAAGACAGTTAATGCGTGGTTTAAAGAATGTGACTTGGCAATTAAAATATTCAAGTTCTGGGGCCCCTGGCCGCCTCAGTTAGTACAGCATGTGACTCTTAATCTCAGGGTCATGAATTCAAGCCCCACTTTGGGCATGGAACCTACCTAAAATATTAAAAAAAAAAAAGTTCAACTCTATTTCATGCTATCATAATTTATAAAATCTCTAGTAAGTAAGGTCTGAGATATTTTAAACATTTCTCTGCCAAGCTGAAGAGGAATTCTAAGACATTTACTCATATTTCTCCTCAGTCGGTCACAATGTTAGAAATATAGAACTGTACAAGTAGCTATGTGTCTATCTGTATGCTGATTCTGTCTATAGATCATGAGTATTTATTAAACCATCATCTTTCCTTATTGGAAAGAACACCAACTACTGTGAAATTAAACCTAGGAGAGACTACACCTTGGAAGAAACAAAGAATGGGAAAGGACAAGAGAGTCACATGGGACACTGATAGTGGATCTTCCAAAATCACCCAGTTCTCTTATTCCCCTGAACAGAACTTTAAATCGGCAGTCATTACTTTGCAGAAATGAAATTAAAACTAAAAATGAAAACCAAATTGTCAAAAGACCCAAAAAAACCAGCCTTGTAAACTTTACCTCTAATGCCAAGGCGGTCTTGTCATAAGCACAGGGTACTCTTTTCTGAATGGCTTTTGCAAAGACAGGTCCATTCTGTGTGGATGGCAAAGGGTTGATTGCTGCTCCAGGAGTACTAGAAACTGAAGGTAGAGGAGTTGTGGTCTGAGGTTGAGCATATGCATGAGCAGGTTCTGGGATTCCATAACTGTTGGAATTCCTATTCCCGTGCTTTCCATGTGGTGAGGATCTCACGAGCTTTTCAACATAAGGGACGGGAATCATCCCAATCCGGCCATCCTTGTTCCGAGCACTCCACCACTGTTCTTCAGGCTTCTCTATTATCACCAGGATTTCACCCTTCTTAAAGGGCAGGTCTTCGGCATCATTCCCAGGAAAATCATAGAGAGTCCGTACATATTCCAGATTTTCTTCTGCTGTGGGCAGATTGGGTGCTGATACAGATCCCATTGGTGGGCTCGGATACCTTATGAGAGAAAGAACATTACTCTTAAGAGAAAAATCTTACTCTATACCAGTGTTTGTCAAACTTTTAAATAAACCATTCTCCTCTATAATGAATTATTTTCCTTGCTATGTTCTTAGTTATTAAGTTTTGTCATACTGTTTTATGTTCTGTTGTTTGTATTGCAACAGAAGTTTAGTATCCTAAATAGACCTTGTTAAATCACATATCAAGTGCGCGCACCCAACTCTAGGTTTCAGCTCAGGTCGTGATCTCACAGTGAGTTCTGAGTCCACATTGACACAGGGTAGCATGTGCTTGGGATTCTCTCTCTCCCTCTTTCTCTACTCCTTTCCTGTTTGCACACTCCCTTTCTTTCTCAAAATAAATAAACTTAAAAAAAAAAATCAAAAACAAAAGAGGAAAAAAAATCCCATAGTTCCTGTCCTATCATAGCTAAAATTCTCCTTTTCTTTTTATCCCCTCTCACTGGCCAAGTTTATGGATTTCTTAAAAGTGTTTTGTGTATGCCTATGGCAATTTTTCTGCCTAATCACACCACAGGTGTTTCCCGTATCAATAATCTACATGATCACTTACTTTTATGGCCATTTCATTCTGTGAGCTTGCAGCAATTTAGCATCCCCATGTTTCTGGATATTTATAGTTTTTCTTTCTCCCTATTTGATCATCAACATCATGAAGTCTTTTGAACTATTTTCTCCATGTTAAGATTTTTTGTAAAACCTAGATTTCCAGATTAAAAACCCAAGCATTTTCATGGTCCTTGGTACACACTGCCACATTACTTTCCAAAAGGCAGCCTTCATAATTTGGTAAAGCTTATATTTTTTAAATGTTCATTTATTTATTTATTGAGAAAGGAAGAGAGAATTAGAAGCAGGCTCTAAACTTTCAGCCCAGAGCCCAACTCAGGGCTTGAACTCATGGAATGCAAGACTATGACCTGGGCCAAAACCAGGAGTCAGACACTCAACAGACTGAGCCACCCAGGTGCACCCCAAAACTTGTATCTTTTTAAATGTAAATGACTTGCTTAATATAGTATGTTGACTACTGAATTAACAATAATATATTATACAATAGTGATTAGGAGATAACAATACTAATAGCAATAGTAATAGAGTTGACATTTATTATCTATGCCAGGTACTGTTTGCAGTCTATATAAACTTTAATTTAATCTTCTCATCAATCCTGTGAGTATCTCCATTTTACAGATGAGGAAGCCAATGCCAACTCAGGGTTAGATTTGTACTCAGGCAGTCTTATTCTAGAGTCCTCACTCATAACCTCTAAGCTAGTCAGCCTCAGAAATAAAGCCTGAATCTTTTGAGTGTATGGGAATTAATGTTAGATTATATGTGAAACATGCATAACAGTTCCTGGCTGTTACTGAGCATCCAATTAGCTCCCCACCCCCACCTTCCTTAAGGTACACCCTGCTCTTATTTCAAAAGTCACAAGACAATCTGTGAAGTCTGCATGGTACTATGTAAATCTCAGATACTTCTAAAAAGCACAATCAGCTCCATCTCGACCCCCCTCCAAGGGTATTTTCATTGTCTGTATAGTTAAAAGTTAAAAGCAGGGGCGCCTAGGTGGCTTAGTCAGTTAAGCATCCGACTTCAACTCAGGTCATGATCTCACAGTCCATGGGTTTGAACCCCATGCCGGGCTCCATACTGACAGTTCAGAGCCTGGAGTCTGCTTCCAATTCTGTGTCTCCAGCTCTCTCTGCCCCTCCCCAGCTCGCTCACTCTCTTGATCTCAAAAAATAAAGACATAAAAAATTTTTTTAAAAAGTTAAAAGCAGTTAGTTCTACAACAAATTGTGAAGACACTAGTATAGTTTCAGAGGGGATTAACACAAATAATAAAGTTCATCTACCCAGGTATTCACTGGACTATGTACTAAGAACTTGGAAGAGAATGTAGTAAAACCACGTTCTTGCTCTTAAAAGACTGCCAATTTAATATAGGCAGAGCCTGGAATGCAACCAAAGCACAAGTGTAATTAATGTGCGTCATGACAAAAGTTGATATAGTCGAAGAGTATTTAAAGGAAAGAGTGAGTTCTATTAAGGGGCAGAACAAGCAAGGAGCTGATGAATAAAAGCCGAAGACTAACTCCCTTTGAAGTTGAAAGATTTTGTTAAAGACAGGTTTACATATTTTAGTTTTGCATCAGAAAAAAACTAGAGACCCAAGGGTACAAATACCCTTGGGTCCCCAGCCTCCCCACACCTCACAGGGCACACTGCTCATTTCTTATAAGCACAGCCCAGGAACTTTGCTGGCAAGGCCCTTGAGGCTGAGAAACTTCTGTAAATGGTTGGTACACATTTAAGGCATTGCAGGTTATACGTGTGGCTACGATGGGGTGCCTGGGTGGCTCAGTCGGTTGAGCGTCCGGCTTTGGCTCAGGTCATGATATCCCGGTTGGTGGGTTCGAGCCCCGTGTCGGGCTCTGTACTGATAGCTAGCTCAGAGCCTGGAGCCTGCTTCAGATTCTGTGTCTCCCCCTCTCTCTAACCCTCCCCTGTTCGCACTCTCTCTGTCTCTCAAAAAAACAAACAAACAAAAAACATATGGCTATGTTGTGTATTCCTTTTTAATACTTTTGGAAAATATGATAACCATTCTTAGCTTAAGAATGCTATACAAAACCTAGTCTGGCCTAGGCATCTGCAAACTGGCCTCTGGGCCATTCAGTCTACTACATGGTTTTGTAAATGAATAAGCCAAACTCATTCTTTTAAGTACTGTCTATGACTACTTTTGTGCTATTTAAGGGCATAGTTGAGAAACTGTGGCAGAAACTATGTGGCCTACAAAGCTTAAAATATTTATTATTATCTGGCTCCTTACTGAAAGTTTGCTGATTCTTTGTCTAGATCACTTGGTTAACAGAGCAGAGTGTTTTCAACTTTCAACACTTCTCTGGCAAGGGGGATATATGCAAATCTGGCAAGATGGAGGATAGCTTCTACTTTCTCCACCATTATATTGCTATAGTGACCATGAGGGTGATTTCCTGATTCAGCACATGCACAGATATCTTAAATTTGACATCAAATCAATCTTCTAGCCACGTGTCTGATGTAACTTCAAACTCTTCCACCCTACATTCTCAAACTCATATATTCATCAAAATTCTCTGCAAATTACATATTAGTTCCACAGTGGACATGAAACCATGATGATGACAGGGCAGCTTATCTTGCCTTTTCTTCCCTTGCCCCACAGCTCAAAGATAATGTAAAATTGAAACAATTCCAGTTTCTCATTCTGATTTATTCCTTGATCAGAACTGTAAAAGAGCAGCTGTCAACTCTTCTTTAAATTTTATATGCAGAGTTTCCCAAGCCCATTCAAATACACTAGACCCATGCTTCTCCCTTGTGCCTACAGCATATTGATTGAGTAAGAAGGCTCTGGATGACTAACTGGAAATTGCCTTTTCCTATCTAATGCCAATGAACCCCCTCTCTCCTTTAGGTTAAAAGCATGCTCAGTTTCACGTATAAAGCACAGATAAAACATAATCTTTAAGTCTGAATGTTAGTATCTTCTAAGCTTAAAATTTCTTTCTTTATGCAAAAGAAGCAATACAACATCTGGGAGAAGAGTTTCAAAGATACTGATAATGTAGTTTTTTTAAGGAGTCACACAGGGGTGTCTGGATGGCTCAGGTGGTTAAGTGTCTGACTTCGGCTCAGGTCATAATCTCACAGTCTCTGAGTTCAAGCCCTGCACTGGGTTCTGTGCTGAGAGCTCAGAGCCTGGAGCTGCTTCAGATTCTGTGTCTCCCTGTCTCTCTGCTCCTCCCCTGCTGATAACGCTGTCTCTCAAGAAATGAATAAACACTAAAAAAATTAAAGGAGTCAAATGGCTTTTGAAGATTAAAAAAATTTTTTTAATATTTATTTTTGAGAGACACAGAGACAGACTGTGAGCAGGAGAGGGCAGAGAGAGTGGGAGACACAGAATCTGAAGCAGGCTCCAGGCTCCGAGCCCAGAGCCCGACATAGGGCTCGAACTCATGACTGTGAGATCACGACCTGAGCAGAATTCTGCCGCTTAACCAACTGAGCCACCCAGGTGTCCCAAAGATTTTTCTTATTATATGCATGTACATACATACATACTCTCTTTAATATACAAAAATATTTCATAGTAAAATGTTGGAAAACAAAACAGGTAAGAGAATCAATTCTAAGAAGACTGGCTAAGAACTTCTCTAGTGAAACAGTACTGAATACTGAGAACCTCACCCGGCATCCTTAAATATTCACACCATCACTTACAGCTCTCTTTCTATGCCTGTGACTGCCTCTCCCCTCCCTTCCACAGCTCCTTCTCTTCTATTCATTCTGTGGATTCCTTAACTTTCGACTCCCAAATGTACATCATTTAGCCCCCAATTCTCTTCTCAATAACAAGCCCATCAGATTGCTAAACTTGGCTTCCAGTAAGTATCCCAAAAAAGATTCTCCCTGCTGAAAACAATGATCCCCCCTCTCACCCTGATCAATTCTCATCACTGAATCATCCTTGAAGTCATACCTCCTCCCTCACCTTCTACATGCAATAGCCTAGCAACAATGGTTAGTTTCCGCTTTATAGTCCCAAAGCTTAGTTTAGCTGCTCACTATCCCTTCTCTTGTAACAGTCCTTCCTTAGTTCCCCTCCTAGACTCTCTCTCTAACCCAGTCGCACATCAGAGCAGTCTCTAAAAAGTAAAATTGGCCATGGCAATTTTCTTCTTTCTGCACCTCCCCTGCACATGCATGCTAGCTGGTGCGCACTCTCTCTCTCTCTCTCTAGAATAAACAAACATTAAAAACAAAAACAACTTTATTTTTTAAGTAGGTTCCATGCCCAATGTGGGTATTGAACTCATGATCTTGTGATTGAGAGTCAGATGTTCTACTGACTGAGCCACCCAGCCATCAAAAACTTTAGATAGCTCCCACTGTTAAATTTATTCACAAAGCATAGGAGGCCTTTTACAATCTGGTATTTTTCCTTCCTACCTCATTGACCATCACTCACATTAATTACAACTGTGCCCTTCCCAGTAGGCACTGCCACCACCTCTTCTTCCCTCTTTCTTACCTCTTCTTTCAAGCTTTCCCCTGAGCGGTCAGTTGATCATCCTTGCTTTTAAGCTCCAATGGTATTCTATTTTAACTTGTTCAATATACTGAGCTTCTTAAGAGCTAAAACCATGATTCACTCCTATTATATGCCTTGAATCTAGTACTGGGTTTTGGTGTACAGTAGACCCCAATACAGAGAAATTCCTGCTAATAAAAATAAAATGCCAAAGACATAGAGGAGCATTTCTCTATTTTTTTTTCTTCTGAAAACACAAAAACGTCACTCCAGTTCCTTATGTCTGGTTTAATTCTGTTATACAAAGAAATCCTGTATGCCACTTGGTTTGCTCTCCAAGCCTCTTCAGTTCACATCACTGTTCCACTCATGCTCTCAGCCGTCATTCCAGACTAGTTGCCACATGCTTAGTGGCCCCACCTTACGTGGTATGATCTTAGCTCAGACTCTAAAATAATCTAACTCCCACTAATAAGCACTGTCTCCTTTTGCTTATCAGGAAAAACTAAAATATTTTTAGCCTGAAGGAAACCTAGAAATAATCTAGTCCAACTCTCCAAGTCAAAAGAAAAATTCTGTCTTCGGTCAAAAAAACCAAATCTCTGTATTTGAGTCTACAATAAGAGAAAAAAAATCACAAATCAAATGGCTACCAGTACTTCACTTGTCATGGAACACAACTCTTAACTGGGCAAGCTTCCATTCCCAGCATAATGACAATGTTCTTGTATCTCATCTGAATCAAATTTAGAGAGTTTAAACTACTGGTAAGAAGAAAAACAAAGGTTTATTCATGGTGCCAGATTCTATGCTAATCAAAATTACTGGTAATCCTTCTCCCCCCATCCTAATTATAAAAGTCCAGATTTTAGTTCCCTCAAATATTTAGAACAGAGGATATGGGAAGAAGTGTGACCATGCTGTCCATGGCATCATCTGGTCCATGCAAAGCTTGGCTTCTGTTTCACAGGTGGGAGGCCCCTCCTGTGGGCACACAGATTAGGCTGGGCATCCTTTTCCAACTACTCTATCATATTAAACAGCATGGAATTTGCCTTAAAAAAAAAATCCCAGTACCAGCAACTTTTTCAAGAATGTGACAGGGATTATTTTGATTCAATGTTAGTTCTATGTTACCAAATACATGTGACGTGGACTGGTCAACTTGCCTCAGTTAAAAAACTTTACTTCTCATGATTTTTCTCCTAGCCTTCATATAGCTATATAAGCTAAGAACTGGAGATTTTATAAGCAAAGTAAGCTACACAAAACACAGTTTCTACACCACAGGAAAACGTATTTCATATCTAAACAATCCACTCAGGAACCTTCTGAAACATTCTGAGGTTAAACTGGAAATCACCTCCATTAAATTAAGAAGCACCAGCACTTACCTGAATATTAACTATAACTTAATGAACAGAATTTTAAAATGTTTATACTCAATTGGAAGTGAAAACCACCAAAGGTTTTGTTTACCAATGGTGATATAGAAATTACACTCACATGCTGGAAAAGAGTCCTTTATAAAGGGTCACTCAAAATCAACAAAAGCCACCTGACAGGACATGACACTTTTTTTTAATTAAAAAAAATTAATTTGGGGCCCCTGGGTGGCTCAGTCGTTTAAGCCTCTGACTTCAGCTCAGTTCATGATCTCACATTTGTGGGTTCGAGCCCCGCATCAGGCTCTGTGCTGACAGCTAAGAGCCTGGAGCCTGTCTTTGGATTCTGTCTCCTCCTCTCTCTGCCCCTCCCCCTCTCATGCTCGCTTGCTGTCTCAAAAATAAATAAAACATTTAAAAAATTTAAAAAAAAGTTTAAACCCACCACAGGAGTACCACAAATATAAAACAAAAAGGAATTAGTAAGATAAACTGAGAGGATACAAAGTTACAAATGTACCAATTCATTTTTTTGTTTATTTCTCTTTTCTCATCATTCCCCCTTCCCATCTCAACATCAATCTTAACTCCAAACAGTATCCTCTGAGCCAAAGCTCAAGTCAGTCTATATGATCTATGACATCTATATGTTATCAGCCACCAACATTTTGCACCTGAATAGCAGTGACAACCCCAGAGGACTCCCGTCTCAAATTCCTTCCATGGGACCCACTGTGCTTTAACTAAAATCCAATTTCCTTGGAGCACCTGGGTGGCTCAGTCGGTTAAGCGTCTGCCTTAGGCTCAGGTCATGACCTCACATTCATGGGTTTGAGCCCCACATCAGGCTCTGTGCTGACTTCTAGCTCAGAGCCTGGAGCCTGCTTCAGATCCTGTGACTCCTTCTCTCTGACCCTCTCCTCCTCACGCTGTCTCTCTTTCTCTCAAAAATAAATAAAAACATTTAAATAAAAAATAATAAAAAATCCAATTTCCTTATCTTGACCATTACATCTCATAACTCTTCTTATAGGACTCCCTTATTTAAGAACCATACTCCCTGGGTGCCTGGGTGGCTCAGGCAGTTGAGCACTGAACTCCTGGATTTTGCCTCAGGTCAAGATCCTAGTGTGCTAAGATGGAGCCCGGTGTGGGGCTCAGCATGGAGCCTGCCTAAGATTCTCTCTCTCTCCCTCAGCTCCTCTCCCTAGCTCGGGGGCGCGCTCTCTCTCTCTCTCTCTCTCTCTCTCTCTCTCTCTCTCTCTCTCTCCCTAAAACAAAACAAAAACTCTCACCACTCCCAACCCACTGGCTATCTTTTTCATCTCAGGACTACTTCGTGTAAGCTCTTCCTATGATTGGAAGGCTCTTCCTCTCCTCTTTGTCCAAGCTTTCCCAAGGCTTGCCTCTTCTCTACCCTTAGGTAACATCACACTTTCTCTAACCACACTAGGTCTCTTCTATTTTTGCATTTATTAATCTTGTAACTATTTTATTTATTTTTGTATCTTTTAGTTCATCTCTTCCACTAAAATATAAGTTCTCTTATGGTAAAAGTACGTCTGCCATCCACTCTTCTCAATTCCTATCACTGGGATATAATGCTCATAAATATCTGAATAAAAATGCAAAATTAAATGTTAAGGAACATTCCAATAAAAAATATCAGACTAGAAAACAAGCACCAGGGGCGCCTGAGTGGATCAGTCAGTTAAGCCTCCGACTTCGGCTCAGGTCAGATCTCACGTTCGTGGGTTCAAGCCCCGCGTCAGGCTCTGTGCTGACAGCTAGCTCAGTGCCTGGAGCCTGCTTCCAGTTCTGTGTCTCCTTCTCTCTCTGCCCCTCTCCCTCTCATGCTCTGTCTCTCTCTGTATCAAAAATAAACAAAACATTAAAAAAAATTTTTTAAATAAAAAAAAGAAAACAAGCACCAGTCCTTAAATTCTGAGAAAGTCATGCTGTTATAATTTTTCACTTAGCAAAATTAAAAAGCTAAGGGGCATGAAACTTTGGCCTTAAGAGCTCAACTTAGATGTCTAAAAAACTAAACCACTTAATTTACCTTGTCTGGATGTGAAGAGGCATTTTTTAAAAAATGTTAATTTATTTTTCAAAGAGAGAGATCACATGTGGACGGGGAAGGGCCACAAAGAGGGGGACACAGGATCTGAAGCAGGCTCCATGCTGACAGCAGAGAGCCCGTTTCAGGGCTCGAACCCACGAACTGCAGGATATGACCTGAGCCGAAGCCAGATGCTCAACCCACTAAACCACCTAGGTGCCCCTGGGTGTGAAGAGAATTAAACTAACTTGCTTTTGGTTTTACAGGATACCTGTAGTTTTTTCTCCAAAGGTTGAAAACATATTAAACCAAATCTGTGAATTTCAAGCTTGAAGGAGAAAGTCCAAAGATTAAAAAAGTAAATCCAGGATCTAATTCAACCAACACTGTGATCACCCTCTGATCACAATGGAAAATAAGAAACTAAATTACGGCAACATGTCTGGGGCAGAGAGCAAAAAGAGGGAGAAGGGAGAAACAAAGCTGCAGTGTAAGCAGGAGCGCCAATTATCTGATGGGCCTGGAACAGTAGTTAAGATTTCAATATGTGAGGAGATTAGGCAATCATGGGAAGAGCCAACAAGCAGCCCAGCCAACAGCTGAAGCAAAGGTACAAAGGTGTGAGAAGTAGCTACCAGAGACTGAGTTGCCTAGTGGGGCTGCACTAAAGGAAGAAAACAAGGTACGGGGTAGGGGAGAAGACAGGCATTAAAAACATAAAGTTATGTTTGGTATCTCGGAAGACACATGCATGAAAAATGTGGAGTTGTTTTTGTTGGTAATGTGAAGCCACTGCAGCATACTCCCTTTTCCCTCTAGGAGGGAATTCAACCATTTGCTCACACTTTCTGAAACAGCTGTATTTACAGTACCTGCCACTTCAAGGCAAGCACAATACCTTGCATATAACACGGCTTAATGCCTGAAATTAATGACATAATTCACCTCCATGAGTTGTAGAATTCACTCAAACATATTAAAATATCTCATTACAGTTGGTTCTAATATTCTCTCCAACCCCTTACAACAGAATTACGCTGTGCTCAAAGCTGACTCCAATTGCAGCATCTTTGGGGACCTGGAGATTTTACCAATCAGATTCATGGTGCCTATGTCTTTATTATACACTATTTGATTTATAATCACTTTATCCCAGTTTTTAAAGTCCATTTAGCTCAGCAGTTAATCTTACAGTCATTATACTGTCATGGCTTTGTTTCTTCTCTATCTTATTCCACAGAAGGAACACTTAGGCATCCAGTGGGGGCTCCTTAATTATTATAGCTTTTAACAGTTAAAACTCAGAGCAACATTTTGCCAGCAAATCTATAAAATGAGAAACATCTCATTCCAAAAAACCTCTATCAGCATCTTATCCCTTTTAAACAGATGTTCAAGAAGCAAAATGGGAAGTAAAATACCTTTTATTTTTTAAAAATGCTAGGCAATTTCTTCAGTTCAAATTTGGCATAATTTAAATAAAAGTGATAAAATGCTAAAAACAAATTAAAGCAAGTAATCAAATAAAATAATGCATTTTACTTGAAAAGAAGGATGCTTGATGCTTGGGGTCACTCTGGGAGCCTAACTTTATTTACTTTGGGGGGCAGAGGAGGTGCAGAGAAAGAGGGAGAGAGGATCTGAAGCAAGCTCAGTGCTGAGAGAGCAGAACCCAGTGTAGGACTTAAACTCACAAACTGTGAGACCATGACCCAAACTGAGGTTGGTGGCTTAAAAAATTAGCCAGCCAGGCGCCCTTGGTGCTTAATTTTAATATTAAATCATTAGACTGTAAGTCTTTGTAGGTTTGTAAAGCATACAAAAAGTACATCTGAAATTAAACTTGTACAGAATTAAAGTGTTGCTCAAAAACGTCCCTTAGTAAGTAACATTATAGTCTTATTCCTCCTTAGAATTTAACCACATTGATTTCTGACCTATTAATGGTCCAGCTTGGGGGTAAACTATAAAAGAAAAACTCAAAAATATGTCCTAGATAAAGCCAATGCACCTTCTTTTAAAATTTCTGTGATTATAAAACAAAAAAGTGTCTGGAGTAATTCAAACCTAGCACCAAGGTATCAACATATAGTTCTGATGTTTCACAGTTAAAGGTTTTGTTTCTAAACGCTTAAGCATTTTCATCCGTCGACTGTTCCAAAGGCTGCAGTCCGAGAGTTCTTAAAATGAAGCAGGGAGTGCAAAAACCTTGAGTAGTGTGCAAAATTGAGTGTACGTGTATCTTTGGAGAGGGGGGAAAGTCACGACTACCCCGAGATTCTCGAAGTCTGTGGTCCAAAAAATGTTTAAAAAAACAATAAAATACTCTGCTTTAGTAGGAAAACCCAATAGATAACATGATGAAAGGCAAAAAAGCGTGCATTTTAACTATGCAGTGACCGTTAAACATGTTTAAAACGCATCCCCGCATTCAGTGACCCAGATCTTGACACTAGCCTACCGTTCAGAATGCTTTCTGGAAAATAATTTGGTTCAGAATGGGGTGAAACGGATTCAGTCTCCCTTCGCCGCACCACCTCCCCCCGCCCTCCCCCGCTTCGATGGTTCCCGAGCGAACAAGCCCCTGCCATTCTCGACCCTCCTCCGCAGGCGGATTGGGCTGTGCGCCCGAGGACGCGGGCGCTCGCATACCTGGGCGCAGGCTCGATTAGAGTGGTGGTGTCCAGGTAGTGGATCTTGTAGAACTCCAGCAAGGCCGGCAAGTGGTCGAACTCCTGGTCCCCAATCTTAAAACGGCGGTTGGGCAGAGAGTTGATGATGTAGTGGGAGACCCGCGAGTTCTCGGACACGGACAGCACATAATCCCCAGGGCAGGTGGAGGAGTCGCGAACTAGGAACATACCGTGGCGCTGGCCCTGGAGCCGGGTCTGCGCCTCCTGGCGAGACACCGGCCCCATGTACCAGGCGGAGCGGTCTGAGGAGTCGAACCTGGCGGAGGACATGGTGTCGGGCCGGGGCTTTGCGGCGGGTCGAGGCGGCGGCTGCTCTTTTCTGTTCTGGATGTCTCTGCCCGACAGACGGCTTTGCGGCCAAAGAAGGGCCTCTTGGCACACCTCGAGGCGCGCTTAGAGGGCCGAGCCACCTTCCTCTCGGCTCCGGGCCCGCAGCATCCTCCGCCGCCGCCCGCCCGCCTGCTCCGGGGCCGCCTCACGGAGGGAGCCGGCCCGGGGAATGCGGAGCAGAGGCCGAGGTCGGGGAGGGTGAAACCGAACCGCAGCGGAGGCCGCCCCGGGGTTCTAGGACTGCCCCGGACTACTGGGGTGCCTCCAGTCACTCCTGGCCTGGAACGCGCCGACTCCGCGCCCCGCACGGCTCTGCGCCGAAACCCGCTGCCACGCAAAGAACCGGAATCCCAAGAGCGTCGCGCCTCCGGGGCGGTTTTGCTGAGGCCGTTCCCAAGAGCCACAGCAACAAAATGGCGGACGCAGGAGAAGCGGTCGGCCACCTCCCCCTCCGCTCACCTCGTTCCCACTGCGCACGCGCGGGCTCTGGCTTCCCAGCTGCCACCCGAGGCCTCCCGGTATCGTCGCCTGGCGCAGCCAATCAGGAGCACGGTCGTGATGGTCGGGGCGTGCGCCCCTCGCGGCCGCTCCCGCGTTCCGGGAGGAGGCGGGAGAAGCAGGGAAGAAGCTGGGGAGGCTGGGGAGGTGGAGGAGTCGGAGGAGGCGACGGCGGCGGCGGCGGCCACTCCCTTCTTCCTGGGCTGCGGTGCGCCGCCAGGGGCGCTGCCGCTGCCGGCTCTCCCGGCCCTGGCAGGAAAACAACTGGATCCGAGAGGGAGCGGCATTTCGAAAACCTACTCCAGGAACAAAGCATAACGTACATGTCGAATCTCTGGCCATGGAGGTGTGGCACTGAGCTGACCTGGCTGGCCAAGGGGCTCTGGGGGACCCGCGCTGAAGGAGACCGACGGGCGGACAGGCCCAATGGGTCCAAGTGGCTCTGAAAGGAGATTGGCCGCGGGGGCTGAGTGACTAGCAGATAGGGACGAGGTGACATCGACCCGAGGTGGCCTGATAGGTTAAGGGATCCGGAGTGGCCTGGAGACTCGACAGGCACGAAGGGGGGAGGCGGTTGTGGAGGTTATATTAAAGAGAGTAAATGGTCTAGGAGGTCCATAGTCTGGTGCAGGCTGGCCATCATTAGTGCTTAACTGATGCAAGTAAAATGCAAAGGCCTTCGGGCGTGGCCTGAAGACCTTGTCTGTTCTGGATTCTGCAGCCTCTCTGAATTAATCTCCCAGTCCTTGGGCTGGCCGACTCCAGCCTGGACCTCCTAGCTTATTTCCCCCGCCCCGCTCTAGAATAAAATTTTAAGAGAACTGGGATCTTGTCTGTCTTGTTCACTTCTGGACCTACCTAGCCCAAAGTCTGGACCTGAGCTGATGCTCAAATATTTGTTGAATCAATGACTATTGAGAAAAACCACCAGGTTTCTGGTGCCCGATTATGGGTAGCACCACCCCTGGAACTGGACAGACAAGAAAGCATCCAAAAAGGGAGACGCAGGCAATACAAACCCATACTTAGATCCCTTTGTCAATGGAATTTCGTTTTGGCATTTTGCACCCCTAAAGTTGAACATATACTGGATTCTAGGGTGATCTTAGAGTAGCTAAAGGGAAATGTTAAGGTCTAGTGCCTTTTGTGACATAGCATAAGCAGGTTTTCATCTTACCCCACGGATAATGTCATGTCTCAGGTATAATTTGAATAGCACAAAATTTGAAGATGACTGGGGATTAAAATCCTCCTTTGACTAGCTGGGTGACCTTGGGCCAATTACTTAATCATTCCATGATTCTACGGAATCAAAATCTCCATTTGATTTTCTAGCTACCCTTTCTTACCAGATTTTACTACTTCATCATCAGCCACTCCTTGCCCAGCCTTCATTTGGATTCTACCCTTACTTTGAAACTGACCTTTGGAAATCATCACTGATCTCCACTGACCCTAGCATTTTCTTTGATCTACCTAGCCCTATGTGTCTGTACTGAAAATCTGTGGAAAGAATCCTTTTTTATTTTATTTTATTTCTTTAAGCTTCTGAGTCACTAATACAATTTCTTCTATTTCTTCAAATATACTTGCTTGGTTTTTGTTTTGTTTTGTTTTTTAACTCAGAACCCTGAGATGAAGACCTGAGCTGGAGATCAAGCGTCGGGTACTGAGCCACTCAGGTGCCCCTCTTGGTCTTTTTTTTTAAACATCACAATAAGATTTTTTATTTGTCAACATTAAATGTCTGAATTTTAAACAGACTGGTGGCTCATATTCATCAGCTTGTTCAACTTTAGCACCAGTCTCATCCCCAGTAGCTTTTCTAGAACTACTACCTTCACCATGAAGCTCCATGAGCTTTCCCAATTCAAACTTGGGCTTCTTGAGCATTTTTACTTTCTAACGAAGACATCATGGAGTGGATAAATAGATTGACAAGCCTTCTGTATGTCTTTTCCAATGCTGTCTGGAATCAATTTATTGACCACTTCTTTCAAGTCATTTGTCTGTACCTCTTGGGTCATGATTTCTGTCATCTTTTTCTGAATTTGGTTGACCTGTTGGTGCTGAGCATAAGAGGTCTTCCGAATTTGATTGTTGTGTTTTTTAGTAAAACCGACACAAGAGAGATGAAGCAAATACCCTTCGGTAGTCTTGACGTCCACATGAGCCTCAATCATGGTCTGCCATTTTTTGACCATGGAGCACATTTTGTCCTGGGTAAGATACATGCCATGAAAATTAGGCAGTTTTTGCCCTGAACATCTTCAGGAATCAGCTTGAATTTCCTAAATGCAACTTCATCATTCTGCAGATCAGCAAGGCTTACTTCAGTCGACCCTTGAGGCCATCAGATACGATTTTGGTTCCTTGAGTTCTTGTGACTAGTGTTTTCACAATATTTCTTATATTAAACATTGCCAGTGCCTTTACATGATACCAATCTTTCTTTGAAAATGGATCAACCACTTTCTTCTTAGCTCCCTTTTTGCCACCTTTCCTAGGGTGCTTATTCTTGCTGACCGCAGTGGTGCTGCTGAGGGAGCCAAAGGCCCTCTTGGTCTTTTTTGATAGCAGTTTTGTCTCCAGCTTCTACGTGCGGAAGCTCAGTGCTTAATTGCTCTACTGCCTCTCCTTTGGTAGGCTAATGATGAAGGGTTTAGTAATCATCTATTGGTGACTTGGAAGCACATATATTCTAAAAGTAGAACAGAATCTGACAACACCCTATAATTTCTATGCAAACATTATGACCACAGCCTAAATTCTTAGCACTTTCCATTGTGATTGTGTATAAACATCTCTCACGTCCTAATCAGAACATCTTGGAGGTCTACTTTACTATTATTTTTTTTATTCCCAGTAACCAGCACATAACATATACTTAAATGGTTCTTGAATATAGGTGGATAACAATGAGAAGAAGCCAGAGAAAAGATTTATTGTAGTAAAGGTAAGGAGATTTTTGTCACTATTTCCTGTTACCTAACATGATAAATGTATTTAAAATAGATCTTTGGACCTGAGGTTTATTTAGCCCTATATCTACCCTTGTGTTTAATCTATTTGGATTAAATTGTGCCTTTCAGCTTCCCTTTTTCTGTCAATAGCATCAGTGTTTTCCTAATGTGAAGACTCAAATCTGAGTCATCTTTTACTTAACTAAAGAACTCAAAAATACCTAATTTATTTAGTGCTTCCCAATTCACAAAACTTCACATAATACATGGTTTTACTCCAACCAAAGTCCCAGGAAGTCCTTTTTTATAGATGATCCAGAAGCTCAGAGAGGTTGACTTGCTGACATAAATTATTATAAATTATATAATTTGCAAGAGGCAGAGCTAGCACTGTTGATCCAGGTCTCCTGATTCAAAGTTAGTCTCAATTTATTGTTATATAACTGCATATAATTTAGTCCATTTTTTTGTTTTGCTGATCAGGAAACTGAGGTCTTCC
This sequence comes from Suricata suricatta, assembly GCF_006229205.1. NCBI lineage: Eukaryota > Metazoa > Chordata > Mammalia > Carnivora > Herpestidae > Suricata > Suricata suricatta. Next base: position 60,964,485 of record NC_043713.1, on the reverse strand, counting down.
AAAGTAAATTTTAGCACCAGGAAGGAATATCAACCTTATTATAGAGAGGAGTGGTTGGACTTGTTCCCCTTTTGGATTTCAGATACCACTATCATCCAGCTGCCATAGTGCCATGATCCCCTCTTGACAAATTCATGTTAAAGATGGATCAAAATGCCTCTCCTTTTGCTTCAAAATAGTCCCCTGGGGGAATGGAGTTTGGACCAGATAAGGGTGGGAAACAAGAATGTCCTTGTATTGGTAAATGTTGAAGTTAAGTGACATGTGTGTTTGGGGCAGGATGGGGAGGGTGACATATAGTATATTCTACTTTTTTATATGTTTGGAATTTTTCACAATAAAAATTTTAAAGTCCTTTACTTCCCCTTAGTACAGCCGAGATAAGCTTTAAAAAAATTTCAGGGTTGCCTGGGTGGCTTGGTCAGTTGGGCATCCGACTTTGGCTCAGGTTCTCATGGTTTGTGGGTTTGAGCCCCACGTTGGGTTCTGTGCTGACAGCTCTGAGCCTGGAGCCTGCTTTGGATTCTGTGTCTCCCTCTTTCCGCCCCTGCCCTCCGTGCCCTGCTAGTGCTCTCTCTCTGAAAAATAAACATTAAAATTTTTTATTTATTTTATTTAAAAAAATTTTTAATGTTTATTTAATTTTGAGACAGATACAGAGTGTGAACAAGGGAGGGGCAGAGAGAGAGGGAGACACAGAATCTGAAACAGGCTCCGGGCTCTGAGCTAGCTGTCAGCACAGAGCCCAACATGGGTTTCGAACCCATGAACCATGAGATCATGACCTGAGCTGAAGTCAGACACTTAACCAACTGAGCCACCCAGGCACCCCAATTTTTTTTAATTCCATAAAATGTTTCTAGATGCTAAGATATAACAAAATGGAAGTTAGTGGAGAAGCAACAAGGAAGCAGTAAGAAAAATAAGGAGGGGTTGCTTTAACATAAAGATTTGTGATTCTGCCTAAGCTTGCTCATTCCAAGGGTTTCCATTTGGCATTATACTTAGATTTTTCTTCTAAGATAATTAGACTCTAGTCTCAAAGGATTGACAAAGCTTTTCAAGTACCTTGTCCAGATCCTTTACTTCCTAGCCCTGAGGCTGCCTCTGTACAAAGGGCACAGTCTTGGACAACATAATATTGACTTTGTTCTCTCCTATCTGGGCAGGTCCAGTCCTGGTGATGGTTAATGACAGGCAGTCTTCCTATGTTGCTGCCTTACTGAGGACATGAGAAGAGTAAGCGTCTGTCCCTTCCTCCTGCCCTTGATTCTTTTCTAGCAATGATTTTGAGTAGAAGAGGCTTGACCATGTAGGTGTGCATACTTGATGTATATTTACCTCACTGACTTGATAAGGTCTCAGATGCTTTTTCCACAAGGATTGCTTGACCTGTTGAGTTTCTACTCCATTTCTTAACATAATTTTTTGAGATCTTTTCCTCCTATGCAATAAGTTTTCTCTTATCAATTGTTCTTAGTCACTATTCCTCCGTTCCTCCGTGTTTTACATATATTTCTTTTTCCTTTTTTTTTTTTTTTTTTTTTGGAGAGAAAGCACAAGTAGGGGAGAGGGGTAGAGGGGGAAGAGAGAGAGGGGAGAGAGAGAGATAGACAGAGAATCTTAAGCAGGCTCCACACTCAGCGTGAAGCCTGACACAGGGCTCAATCCCATAACCCTGGGATCATGACTTGAGCTGAAATCAAGAGTGGGACACTCAACTGATTGTGCCACCCAGGCCACTCTACATATATTTCCAAGTTTGTCTCCCTAAAACAAAAAAGGAGCTTGTTGATGATTTATGTTTTTCTCCTCCTATTACTTTCTTACTATAATACTAATAATGTTTATATCTCCTTCACAAATTTCCATACCAAGCTATTTAAAATATCAATGTAATAATCACTTCTTTCACAGGGTGATATCTTTGAACTAGGCTTAATTACATATCCAGAAGCTCTACTGGCCACTATACAAAGCACTGGCCCACTTTATTCTAGTGTGGTTTTTTTTTTTAAGTTTTCTTTTCCTTTTTTTTTTTTTAATCTCTACATTTAACATGAGGCTCAAACTCATAACCCTGAGATGAAGGGTTGCATGCTCTTCTGACTGAGCCAGCCAGGTGCCCTTTTCTAGCATTTTCAAGTGTAGTCATGTTCTCCTTGCCATTTTCTAACGTAGTTGTAATTGCTTTGTCACCACTTTTATATAAAGTCCACTTTCTTGTCACTTAGCTACTTGTGGGCTGGAAGGCAAATTTTCTTGTTTCTTGTGGATGTTAGAACATTCTGGAATGTCATTAGTAAAATTCTGAGCAGTACGATCCTTCCACTAGAGGACATTGATTCTCTTTCACACTTAGCACAAAGAAATCAGTTCTATTCAATTCTTTACACTGGGGGGGTGTCACCAAATTTTTCTTTAAATGGTCAGATAGTAAATATTTTAGGCTTTGCAGGCCAAGAGGAAAAGCAATATTATGTAGGTACTTGTGTAACAAGAGGAAAAAAATTTCCCACAAATGTTTTAAGTGAAATCCAAAATATGATAGCAATTGAGTATAACTTCTTTATAATCCAGGTATGCTAATAAGAAGAATGGAATTCTTTTGTTTGGGATTATATTTTGCTTAATTAGGCTCAAAGTTAGTGTTCCCAATCATCAAATATTGAGCTATTAGTGCTGATCTGTAATAAGACTATATATTTCATCTTGGAAAATGTCTCCATCTAGATGGTACTGCCAGTACCGCTGTTAATCCATGAGCATGATTTTAATTATATTTATTGTTGGAAGACATATCTAGGATTCTGTTAGATTCTCCTGATGTTTGTCATTTAGCTTATTGTTACGTTACAGATTAGTCATTTCTTTTTTTTTAATGTTTATTTTTGAGACAGAGAAAAACAAAGCATGAGTGGGGGAGGGGCAGAGAGAGGGAGACACAGAATCCAAAGCAGGCTCCAGGCTCTGAGCTGTCAGCACAGAGCCCAACGCGGGGCTCAGACTCATGAACCGTGAGATCATGACCTGAGCCAAAGCCAGACGCTTAACCTACTGAGCCTCCCAGGCTCCCTTGGATTAGTCATTTCCATTTGAAGGTTAGGTGGAAGCTTCTCGGTTGCACAATGAAGTGGATTTTGAAATATGGAAATTTCCATTGCACTTGACATCAAGGTCTGGCGATATTGCTTCTTGTTCTAATTTTTGACCTTATAGGAAGTGTATAAAGCTGTTTTACATTATTTGTGGTCCAAAACATTGTCAAAATGACTTTGTTATGGTATACATTTCACGTATAAGGACTGCTTTGCTCTGTAATTTTAGGTTGAATTCATGGAGAAACACTATCAAGCCTGTAGCAAAAGCTAATTTCCAATTCTTCAGTAATGATGGTTTGGAATGGTTCTCTGTTCTGAAAATTTCAGTCTTGGCTCTAAGCTGAAAAGAACTGCAGTAAAATGTGACTACTGCTAAGCCACCAAAATGCTGTGCAGTAGGGCAAGTTGGTTCCACTTCCATCTTGGACAAAACTTCATAGACCTGATGATGGTTAGATATAATAGCCTGCCCCTCAGGCCGACACTTCAAAATAAGCAGGTGAGCCTCTTTCACTTTATTTAATTAATTAATTAATTAATTTATTTATTTATTTATTTTAATGTTTATTTTGAGAGAGAGTGGAGAACGGGCAGAGAGTGAGGGGGAGAGAAAGGATTCCAAGCAGGCTCTGTGCTGTCAGTGCAGAGCCGATGGGGGGCTCAGACTCATGAACTGTGAGATCATGACCTGAGCCGAAATCAAGAGTCAGACATTTAACCAACTGAGCCACTTAGGGCCTCTGAGCCTCTTTCACTTTAAATATGGGCTGCATGGACTGCCTCTGAGCTGAGCTCTGGGGTGGGTAAGTCTAAGCCTACAGGCCCTTTAAGAGCTGTCTCTTGGGGGCGCCTGGGTGGCTCAGTCGGTTAAGCGTCCGGCTTTGGCTCAGGTCATGATCTCACAGTTCGTGGGTTTGAGCCCCGCGTCAGACTCTGTGCTGACAGCAAAGCTCAGAGTCTGGAGCCTGCTTCAGATTCTGTGTCCCCCTCTTTCTGACCCTCCCCTGCTTGCACTGTCTCTCTCTGTCTCTCAAAAATAAATTTAAAAACATAAAAAGAGCTGTCTCTCAGATCACTACAATTTTGTGGGTCTGAGGATATGAGACACGCTGGTTTTCAAAGTTTTGGGGGCTTTCAAGTTTTGGGGGCTTGCCTCTCAGGTGCAAGTACTAAAAGTTGAGGTACCTGACATGGGGCTCCTCAGGGAAAAGCTATGGGATTTGTGTTTTCTCCTGGTTGTGGCTTGCTCCACTGGGAGCAGGGTTTATGATGAAATTGTTTCTCGGCTTCTTCTACCCACTTCAGTGTGTTTTTCTTTTCATTTGCCTCAAATTTAGCTGTCATTCAACCGGCCTTTAGATTTCTTAAAGAAGAAATTGTTTCATATGTTGCTGTTGACTCGGTATGTCTGTGAGAGGCGGGTTCAGGATCTTCCTGTACCACCATCTTGAACCAGAACCTGTCTTGGTTTTAATTGACTATTGATGATGCTACCAGTGTCTTCTAATCTTTGAGCAACTGTTCTCATTGAATGACTAAGAGCTAAAATGAGTGTCTTTTCTCTGGACACATTTCTTTGCCTGCTACAATGAAACACAATTTATTTAGCTTCAGTAAACAGCTTTCTTTGGCTAACAAATGAGCCACTTGGAAACCTACTTTCCTTGCAACTTCATTTACATTTATTTTTGTGAAGAAATTCTGATGAGAAAATCCTCAAATTTTCTGACTGTTGTTTTCCTGTGAGTTGGGGGCACTGTGATGAGTGCTTAGTGTAAGGAGACATACGTTGCATTCTCTTAGCACAGATACAGAATTACAGTTGCCATTTAATTCATTAACAAAAATCTACCCTCCACTTTACCCTGGAAATGTGGTATTCAGGATCTGCCTTTCTTCTTTTCACAATGGATGTACACCAGCAGTAAAAACATCAAATGCTGTGCTACAATGTCAACACATGGCATTCGGAACTGTTAAACTATAACTGCATCATGGCAATTTGTAGGGCACCGAGCTGAGCAGTGGTGCAAAGGGCTAAGAGTGCCTTTTAGTCTCTATCCCAACAATTCAACTCTGGTGTTGTAGTAGGAAAGCAGCCATGAGCAACATGGAGGTTTATTCCAGTGGGTCTGAGTATAGATTTATCTCAGTAAAACTTTATGGACCCTGAGATTTCAATTTCACGTAACCTTCATGTGTCATGAAACATCCTTCTTTTGTCCTCCCACCCCCCACCACCATTTAAAGATGTAAAACCATTCTTTGGCCAAAGGCCATACAAAAATCCAGTGGGCTACATTTGGCCCATTGGACATTGTTTGCCATCTTCCATATGGAACATGTGTATCTTTGTCCTGTTCCCAGTGGGACCCAGGATTTTTTAGGTAACTGGCACAACTTCTGTAGGTCTTCTCTCCCCTGAAAAAGGCCCCTCATTACAACCTCACACCCCTGATAAAAAAAAAGTCAGTGTGTGTTTGCATCTTACTCTGTCTCTACATCTGGCCAGCCCCCTATTTCATAGCATTCAGTTCCAGACGCCCTGGCACATGGTCCATGGTTACATCCCACAGCACCATCAACATTTAACCAGATGGAGATCCTTCATCTAGAGACAGTATTCCATCCATAATGAGGTTTTGAGCCACCAGAGTTAGGTTCTGGAACATAGAGCAGAAACCAAAAAGAACCCACATTCACAACACAAAAGCTGCAGTTGACCCTTGAACAACATGGGTTTGAACTGCAGGGATATGCTTACACATACATGGATCTTTGTCAAAAAATACAGTACAGTACAGTATTTAGAAATGTTAAGATTTCTTAATAACATTTTTTAGCTTCCTTTGTTGCAAGAATACAGTAAATAATATATATAACATACAAAATGCACGTTAATTGACTGTTATTCATAAGGCTTCTGGTCAACAGTAGCTATTAGTAGTTAAGTTTTCAGGGAGTCAACAGTTATGTGTGAATTTTTGAGTGCACAGGATTTTCTACTAACTCCCGCATTGTTCAAGGGTAACTGTACTTCTCTGATCCCTTGTTTCAACTGAGACAGACATAAAGCAGTGATGCTTAAACCTTGCTGAACATTGGTTCACCTGGGCAGCATAAAAACAAACAAACAAACAAACAAAAGACAACACCCCCCCCCCCCCGCAACACTCAGGCCCCATCTCAAGAGACTCATTTAATTAACCTGGAGAGACCTGAGTTATGTTTTTAAAAAAACAAACAGGTAATGCATCCATATGGTTCATATAAAAAAAATGATACTGTACCATCTATCTTGGAGGCCTCTGTAGTTTACTACTTTTATTTGCTTTTTGTGTATTATACAGTGATTTATTATGCAATTAAAGGAAACACTATGTCTACTCTTCTGCATCTGGTTTTTTACAAAGTTAATGTATCTTGGAAACATTTCCATATCAGTATGTAGAGGTGTTCCTTGTTGTTTGTTTTTACATTTGCAAACTATTCCACCATGAAGATATACCATAGATTATTTAACCTATCTCTGTAGATGGACATTCAAATTATTCCCAAGTTCTTGGTATAAACAGTACCTCAGTGTATAACTTTGTATCCATATAATTTCATAGGAATACAAGTGTCTTACTTTGGGCTGCCATAATAAACTACCAAAGACTGACCAAATGGCTTAATGTATAGAAATTTATTTCTCCTAGTTCTGGTAGCTGGGAAGTCCAAGGTCAAGACATCCACAGATCCAGGTTCTGGTGAGAGCCCACTTCCTAGTTCCTGTGTCCTCATGTGGCAGAAGGAAGGAATGTGGGAGCTCTCTGGGGTCTTTTTGATAAAGGCACTAATTCCATTCATAAGGGCTCCACCTTCATGACCTAATCACCTCTCATAGGCTCCACTTCCTAATACCATCACATTAGGGATTAGATTTCAGTATATGTATTTTGAGGGGGCATTAAACACTCAAATCTGTAAGAGTAGGTATTTCTTTCTTTTTTTTTTAATTTTTTTAATGTTTTATTTATTTTTGATACAGAGAGAGACAGAGCATGAGAGGGGGAGAGGCAGAGAGAGAAGGAGACAGAACCGGAAGCAGGCTCCAGGCTCTGAGCTAGCTGTCAGCACAGAGCCTGACGTGGGGCTCGAACCCACGAACGTGAGATTTGACCTGAGCCGAAGCCGGAGACTTAACCGACTGAGCCACCCAGGCACCCCATAAGTAGGTATTTCTTTAGAATGCGAATTCCCAAAAGTGGGATGGTGGATTAAAGGATAAATGCCCATCTGTACTCATGGTCAAATATCCCTTCCTGAACATCATACCAATTTGTCCTTCAGCAATAACATAAAAGAATGCCTTTTCCCCCACAGCCTCATTAACAGTGTATTAGACTAGGCTGGGCTCATGCAGCAGTGACTTAACACCACAAAGTTTGTTTCCGACTTATATGCAGACAGGGCAGTGTTCCTTTGTGCAGCAATTCAGCAATCCAGGTTCGTGGAAACTCCACCATCCTGAGGCTTCACCAAGTGGAAAAAACCCTTGACCTTCTCCCTCGGTAGCTGAATTTTAGAACTGGAGAGTTTCGTTCATTTAAGAACACCAGCTATTAAATGCTTCAGCCCAGAGAATGTATGGTAATTCTGTTTGCAGAATTATGAATCAGAATGAGTTACATGCCAAGCCCCAATGAAATGGCACCAGGGAATTGCATCCCCCATATCCTCAGGAGTAGAGGAGAATATTGTTGAAATAATATGTCCAATTAAAAAAATTATTATTTATTTCAAAGTTAAAATTAAGTTCTTAAAAATTTTTTAATGTTAATTTATTTTTGAGAGAGAGACAGAGCATGAACAGGGGAGGGGCAGAGAGAGAAGCGAAGCAGGCTTCAGGCTCTGAGCTGACAGCACAGAGCCAGATGTGGGGCTCGAACTCACAAACTGTGAGATCATAACCTGAGCCAAAGTCAGATGCTTAACCAACTGAGCACCCAGGTGCCCCTAAAATTTAGTTTTAACATACAGTAGTTTAAGCATCTGACTCTTGATTTTGGCTAAAGTCATGATGTCACAGTTCATGAGTTCAAGCCCCATGTTGGGCTCTGCACTCACAGTGTGGAGGCTGCTTGGGGTTTTCTCTGCTCTTCCCTGTTCTCTTGCTCTCTCAAAAATAAATAGGGGTGCCTGAGTGGCTCAGTCAGTTAAGCGCCCTACTTCAGCTCAGGTCATGATCTTGCAGTTCATGAGTTCGAGCCCTGCATCGGGCTTGCTGCTGTCAGCGCAGAGCCAACTTCACATCTTCTGTTCCCCTCACTCTCTGCCCCTCCCCCACTTCCACATGAGCTCTCTCTCTCTCAAAAAATAAACAACATTAAAATAAATAAATAAACACTTTAAAAAAAGCCTCTTGTGGTTTGTTTCCCTCTCTCTTCTTCCTCTGCCCCCCCATATGTTCATCTGTTTATGTTTCTTAAATTCCACATATGAGAGAAATCATATGGTATTTGTCTTTCTCTGTCTAACTTATTTTGCTTAGCATAAAACATAGCTCTACCCACATTGTTCCAAATGGCAAGATTTCATTCTTTTTGATGGCCACGTAATATTCCATTGTCTATATATCCCACCTATTCTTTATCCATTCATTAGTTGATGGTATAAATCTGACTTTTAGATCCTTGCCGAATTATAAGAATGAGATTGATCATCTTCACATATATTTAAGGACCATCATTAATAGTTTTCAAAACCCCCGCTAATCCTAATGTACCAACAGACTTGCACCTCCTGGGACTTTCCTACTTAGTTTCAATTTTACATCTGAAAGAAACATCTTATCCCCTGTGTGTTTCATAGGGACAGTGGTGACTGACCCTGTAAGAACTTGACCTATAGCTGGGGTCCCTCCTTTTCAGTAATACTAATAATTTGATTCTCATTATAAAATAAATTTCAATTAATAATCATGGCATTCATGCCATAGAGCTTACATATCAGCACAGGAGGCTGGATGGTTATTCTGTAACAGAGTCAGAACTAAAAATCTTTGCCTAAATACAAGACTCACTGCCTACATGTGAGGAGTCTTGAGTCAACCATCGTTATTTGAGGAAGTACCTTATTTTTTAATGTTTTTTTAAATTTATTTTTTAGAGACAGAGACAGAGTGAGCAGAGGAGGATCAGAGAGAGAGGGAGACACAGAATCTGAAGCAGGCTCCAGGCTCTGAGCTAGCTGTCAGCACGGAGCCTGATGCAGGGCTCAAACCCATGAACTGTGAGATCATGATCTGAGCCGAAGTCGGACGCTTAACCGACTGAGCCACCCAGGCGCCCCTGAGGAAGCACCTTATAACTGCTCTTCACTGTACTCTCATCTCTGTAAGGATAAAATCTCCTGTGAATAATGTAGACAGAAGATAGGAGCCTTCAATCCCAAATTCCCCTTTCCTAAAATAAGACTAAAATCTCAAAAGCTGCTATAAAATCACAATTATTTCCCATGTAGTTCCCTGTTTCCACATTTTTATTTTATTTCCGACCCATCATAATAATGGCTACTCTAGCCATCTTTGCTTCTGAAAAAGAACACTTTATATTTGTGTAAACCCCCAGATCACCTAGGATTCTTCCACTCCATTCCTCACGCAAAGCCTATTCAAAAAGCAGTTTACAGGGGTGCCTGGGTGGCTCAATAGGTTGAGCATCTGATTTTGGCTCAGGTCCTGATCTCATGATTTGTGAGTTCAAGCCCTGTGTCAGGCTCTGTGCTGACGGCTCAGAGCCTGGAGCCTGCTTCAGATTCTGTTTCTCCCTCTCTCTCTCTCCCTCAAAAATAAATAAACACTTAAAAAAAGCAGTCTATACCTCCTGGGGTTAGGCAATCCAATTGATCAGTCCATACCTTGCAACATTAGAGCAACTCAAGGATCTTAAAAAAATTTACTCACCACAGATTCATGGCATAACCATCTTAGCAAGGCAAAGTTTTGCGCTGTAATAATTAGGAAATCTGATTGAAAATAATTTAAGCAGTTAAGGGCATTTGTCATTTCCCACAACACAAAGTCTGTAGTAGGGCAGCTCAAGATGCAGGATACCCAGGGGCGCTTGGGTGGCTCAGTCGGTTAAGCGTCCGACTTTGGCTCAGGTCATGATCTCATGGTTCGTGGGTTCGAGCACCATGTCTGGCTCTATGTTGACAGCTAGCTCAGAGCCTGGAGCCTGTCTTTGGATTCTGTGTCTCCCTCTTTCTCTGACCTTCCGCTGCTTGCACTGTCTCTCTCTGTCTCTCAAAAATAAGTTTAAAAAAAAGATTAAAAAAAAAAAAAGATGCAGGATATCCAGACCTGAGGTCTGCTTCTCTGTGATTTTTTTGGTTCTGACCACCTTCAGATTTTGGCTTCTTTTTCTGGCTGGTGTCCGAATGTCTGCAATCACCCCAGGACTCACATCCAGTCATGACAGTGCCCAGTGGAAGAAGGAATTTCTGTTGTTCCTTTTTCTTTTTTTTAGTAAGCTCCCCACTCAATGTGGGTGAACTTGAACTCATAACTCTGAGATCAAGAGTCTGAGGCTCTACCAATGGAGCCACCCAGGCGAACCTCATTTTCCTTTTTTTTTTTTTTAAACAGAGGGTTTTTTTATTGAGGGGCACCTGGGTGGCTCAGTCAGTTAAGCAATGGACTTGATCTCAGTCAGTTCAGGTCTTGATCTCAGGGTCATGACTTCAAGGCTTGCATTGGGCTTGATGCTGGGCATGGAGCCTCATACTACAATAAATTCCAAATGGAATCAAGACAACTACGAGCACTGCGGGAGTGATCCTAGCAGTTGTCTTTGAAAATCTGAAGAATTTGGGGAAACCCTGGTCTCCATCAAGATGGTCCTCCGGAGGTTCTAACAGGTGACTCTCACAGATTACTGGCGCCATTTTCAGGGTGGCAGAAAAGACAAAAGTGCCTCTCCGGCTCCCAAAACCTAGATGTCCTTGGAGTGTCTTTTGCTCTTAGCCAGCCCCCGAGGCAGCCAGCGATTAGGCCCAATGTGTCCGTGTCCCAGGAGCTCTGGGGGGGGAGGGATATCCCGGACAAGCCCCCATTATATTGTACCCAGATTTAAAAATCGCCCCCCAAAACCAGAGACCGCCAGGGAGGCTGAATCACGCATGCGAAAGCAAAGGGCTTTATTACGAATTTAGACCCAGCCAGCCTAAACTCGGGCTCACAGACTTCAACAACACACTGGATCCATGTGGAGTGAGCCTCGTGTTCCTTTTTAAGAGCAAAGAGCACTTCCTCCAGAAACCTTTCAAGAGATCCCCCTTCCCATCCCTATCCCACTGGGTCACATGTCCATTCCTAAAGCAAGCACCAGCAAAAATGGGGAGAGCCATGCCTGAATTAGACCAAACAGGACTGTGGGTTTGTCATGGGGAAGAAGAAAACATGACTTCTAGGTGGCCATTCAAGCAAATATGGACTAAAACCTCTCCTTACTGGAATTCAGAAAAAGCAGCCCTTTCTAAGATCCTGAGATAATGGACATTTACGTGATGAATAAACTCAGCACACATGATGTGTGTGGGTGTTTGTGGTGATGCTGTCTAAGGAAAGAATAAGAACTAAGCCATCATCAGATTTTAACCTGGCTCAATAGCATTCCTACAGAGAGAGACTAGGGTTTTCACTTATGATGAGAATTTCATGTTTTTCCCTGAGTTTTATTGAGATATAATTGACATGTAACATTGTATTAGCTTTAGGTGTACAGCATGATTACATACATATATATATCGTAAAATGGTTAACCCAAGTTAACATCCATCACCTCACGGAGTTATGTTTCTCTTGTGATGAGAACTTTAAAGATTTACTTTCAAATATACAATACAGTATTGTTAACTGTAGTCACCATTCTAATATTTATTTATTTTGGGGGGGCACATGCAGGGGAGGGACAGAGAGAAGGGGACAGAGAATCTGAAGTGGGCTCTGTGCTGACAGGCTAACAGCAGTAAGCTGATGTGGGGCTCAAACTCATGAACAGTGAGATCATGACCTGAGCTGAAGTTAGATGCTCAACCATCTAAGACGCTCAACCGACTGAGTCACCCAGATACTCCTGTAGTCACTATTCTTCTTCTTCTTCTTCTTCTTCTTCTTCTTCTTCTTCTTTTCTTCTTCTTCTTAATGTTTATTTATTTTTGAGAGAGAGAGAGAGAGAGAGGGAGGGAAGGAGGAGTAGAGAGAGACAGGAAGACAGAATCCAAAGCAGGCTCCAGGCTCTGAGCTGTCAGCACAGAGCTCGACGTGGGGCTCAAATTTACAAACCACAAGATCATGACCTGAGTAGAAGTGGGACTCTTAACTGACTGAGCTACCCAGGTGCCCCTTGAGTACTCTTTTTAAAGTTTTATTCTTCTTATTATTAAGATTTTATTCTTTATTTTAAAGTAATTTCTATACCCAATCCTGCAGCTCAAACTCACAATCCTGAGATCAAGAGTGCACTCCTTTTCAACTAAACCAGCGGGGCACTCCTGTTGAGTAGTTTTTCACTACTTCTTGGCCAAGAATTTCACTTTCTTGCTCTCTGTCCCTTCCTCTTTAGTTTTTTTTAAACCATCCATTCAGCAAAAACCTACTGCCTATTCTGTTCCCATCTTCACAGAGCTTACATTCCAGTTCAAATTATTTGACGATTATATTTCTTGTAAGTAAATACTTATGAATTTCTTTCTCAATTTTAAAAAGTTTTTATATAAGGAATCTCTACACCCAATGTGGGGCTCGAACTCATGACTTTGAGATCAAGAGTCACATGTTCCTCCAATGGAGCCAGCCAGGCACCTCTGGATTTCCTTCTCATTTTAAAATTCTTTGTGATTTTGGTTAGCATCCTCATGACACTAGCCACCTCTGAGTCTGGGGACTCAGAAGCCACCATATTTGGTGCCATGGAGGTTTGTCATGTGCTGCCTCAGCAGGCCAACTGGCTTCCCTAAATGACACTTCTGTCATAACCACAATGGGAGCCAACAAAGGGTTTTAAGTGGTGGAATGACATGACCAGCATTATTAGCCAGTTTCAGAAAACAGAAACTTGAAAACAAAACACATTAAAAAAAAAAAAAGTCAAATCAACCCATAGCAGAACTTGATTTTAAGTTAATTTTTAACTGGCCTGCAGGCACTGTTGTTCTCAAATGTTTTTCTCTGGTCTTAGTGGGTACTGTAACCCCTTTAAATGCTGCCTCTGTGGGGGATAAGCAGTTTCCTGTACACTTGTAATGACTTGCTTCATCCCTGCTCTCAGCCTACTTTCCAGTTGAGTCCTGCCTAGACTTTTTGGGTCATTCTTCTGGTACAATTTTAAGTGGAAAAATCAATGTCAAGTCAGCTTTGCTTCCAGTTTTCCTCTGATCCGAGCCCATTCTAGCATCCAGACTTCTGCCTTGTGACTCTGGTCCAGGAACCAGACCATCGCCTTAGGCCATAGGCTAGAGTTCTGACTTCTAATTTACCTCTGCCCCAGGACAGAGGCCTGCTTTGGAACTCTAGTGACATCGTGGTTGCTGCCAAGCAGACTTGAAACCTATAGGGAGCTGCAGGGCTAGAAATGCCACTATTCTGGGGTTTTTGTTTGGTTTTTAGATCTGTGAAATGTGTTAATTGCCCGATCCTTCTGAGTCCCCTGTCTCACTCAGCTGGGTCTTTCACAGTCCTTCCCTTGATAATCTACCTCTTCCATCCTCTGTCTCAGCTCCCACCTATTTCAGCCTCATGCAGAAAATTAAGGTTGCCAGATGGCAGCTCCCTCCCAGCTGTGTGGGGCTGTGTCTACACATCAATTAACATACTGAAGTTCCAACCCACAGTGACAGATGTGACAGAATGTGACAATATTTGGAGATAGGGCCTGTAGAGATCATTAGGGTGGGCCCTAATCTAATAACGACTGGCATCCTTCAAAAGAGGGTTAATTTGGATACAAAGTGGTGGACAGAGGGAAGATGATGTGTAGATACAGGGGGAATGTCATGTGAGCATGAAGACCGCCACCTATATGTGAAGGAGAGAGGCCTGGGGTAGAGCTTTTCCTTACCACACTAAGAAGGAACCAATGCTATCAACACCTTGACTTTGAACTTGTAGTTTCCAGAACAGAGAGCACATTTATGTCGCTTAAGCCACCAATTTGTGATTCTTGGTTATGGCAGCCCAAGCACACTAATACAGTGTCTATGTCTATATTCTTTCTTCTTTTTCTGGGAAGAAGTGTCTCTTCTCTGGTCTGTGGTTGACCTTTCCTCTGTCTCTCCTCATCTCTCTCTCTTTTTTTTTTTTTTTTTAATTTTTAAGACACAGATTCAGTGCAAGCAGAGGAGGGTCAGAGAGAGAGGGAGATACAGAATCCGAAGACAGGCTCCAGGCTCTGAGCTAGCTGTCAGCACAGAGCCCGACGTGGGGCTTGAACTCATGAACTGTGAGATCATGACCTGAGTCGAAGTCGGATGCATAACCTACTGAGCCACCCAGGCGCCCCTCTCCTCATCAGTTTCTCCTTAGCCTTCACATAAGGTCCAGACTCTCCCATGATTCTGTTTTCCGCCCCCTTCCTAGTTTACCACCCCAACTATGTTTAAGAGAGTAATCTCCTCCTTTGCTGTCTATTCATTTTGTAGCCCTTATAATCTGGGTTCCACCCAAGCCACTCCAGTATTTAAGGACACTGATCATTCCTTCCTTGGAACTCAGCCTTTGCTTTCTTTTTTTTTTTTTCCAAAGTTTTATTTTTTATTTATTTTGTGAGAGAGAGAGAGAGAGAGAGAGAGAGAGAGAGAGAGAGAAAGGGAGAGAGGGAGAGATAGAGATGTGGGAGGGGTAAGAGGGAGAGGGAGAGAATCCCAAGCAGGCTGTGCATTGTCAGCACAGAGCCCGATGCGTGGCTTGAATTCATGAACTGTTGATAACATGACCTGAGCTGAAACCAAGAGTCAGACGCTTAACTGACTGAGCCACCCAGGCACTCTATCTGCCTTTGCTTTCTGATCACTTTTCTCTTTCCACCTTTCAAAAAAAATGTTTGGCTTGTTTATTTATTTATTTATTGAGAGAGAAAGAGAGAACAAGTGAGCATGTGATCTGGGGAGGTGCAGGGACAGGGATTCTCCCAAGCAGGCTCCACACTGTCAGTGGGAACCTCACAACTCTGAGATCATGACCTGAGCTGGAATCAGAGGTTGAAGGTTTAACCAACTGAGCCACCCAGGTGCCCCTTGAGCTGGGGTCTTCTCGAGGCTTCTGGCCTCCAGTGTTAGTATTTCCAGGATTCAGGTGCAGCTCCCTCTCACTCCCTCCGGGGCACTCTCCTTCACCTACTCGGCATCAATTACCACCTATGCTCTGACAACTCCCCAAATCCTTCCCACTTCTCCCCCAAGCCCCAGACCTGCATGGTGAATTCCAGCATACTAGTTGTTTTCCTATTTGTGTATCATCTTCTCTCCCATGAGAATGTAAGTTCCCTAAGAATAGGGGTCTTGGCCTGTTTTGTGCACAACCATTGGCTCGGCACCTGCAATCTGTCTGGATGTCCCACAGCTCTTAAATTGAACATGTGCCTCTGCCCATAACCCCAGATTTGCTTGTGTTACCTTCAACGCCTCCCTCACTGGCAAATCCATCACTAAAGCCTGCCCTGCCTAAGCCCACCCACCCACTTCCCTGTCATGCTCTGGTGTGGGTCCTCTCTCCAGTTCCTGCTGAACCATTACAAGTTTCTTCTCTTTAGCCTGTTCCCATCTTGATCTTCTCACTGACATAGGGTGATTTCCCCCCACCTCCGTGCGGTATACACATTGATTTGCTTTTTCACAAAATTAGGCATAGTGCCTAATGAATTTTATGTCCATTCTTCCCCACAATGTAAATCTCCCATTATCCTATATGCTCTGAAAACTTTTCATAACTGCAACTTTCTACTGCAGCTGGGGGTGAGCAACAATTTAGTCTATCATTTCCTTAGCGAAGTTGTTTCCAGGCTTTTTTGCTCTTATAAGCAATGCTGTGACGCATCTATATGGTCCTTTCAAAATGCAAATCTGGTCATGTGACTCTCTTGGTTAGAATCTGACAGTGCCTCCCTGTCAAGGAAGGTCAGTGACTCTGACTGCTGTGTACTCTGGTCCATAAGGCCTTTCACTTAGGACCTGCCTACCTTCCTCATGTCCCCTCCCACCCACAACCCAAACTCTAGCTTTTCCTTTACTTGTAGCTCCCAAATGTGAGCCACCTTGGTTTCTTCGCTTTGCTTCTGTGTAACATGTCTCCCTTGTTGTCCCAGAAAAGTCTGCTGCTCATGTTCAGATCCTCATCATTCCTTATCTATAATGATGCCCCAAGATAATATCCAATAAAACCAGAGTGGTCTTTGGGATGCAGGCAGCCAGTCCACTGATAGGTTAAGATTTTCAAGATGGTCAAGTCCAGCCTCCAGGTGCCTCCTCAGAGTTTTCAAATCTAGAAGTGATTCCTGCACCTGTGGTCAGATTCGTGAAGGTGGAGGCAGAGGCAGGAGAGCAGAGTCAAGGTTAGGCTGTCCGCTCTCCTTTATCTGGTGAACTACAATGTTTAGAGGGCCCAGGAACCCTGACAGGACCCACTTGCAGAACAGAGGGGCCAGCCATCCGTCATTCTCCCATCCCTAGGAGTACTTTGTGGCAGTCTAAGTGGGATGGCCAACTGTTAGCCTATGGGCGAAGGGCAGCCCACCATGTTTTGTACCTTCCATGAACTAAGTGATTTTTACGTTTTTAAGTGATTGGGGAGGGAAAAAAAGGAAAATAATCGGATGCTGTGACATGTGAAACTATATGAAATTTAAATTTCTTAACAAATGTTTGTGTCCACAAATAAAGCCTTATTGGCACACAGGTGCTCTCATTTATGTATTGTCTTTGGCTGCTTTTGTGCCAAGATGCAAGAACTGAGTAGTTATGACAGATTGTTTGGCCTGTGAACCTAAAATATTTATTCTCTGGCCCTTTAGCACTTGCCGAGTCCGTATCTAGACAGTACTGCAATGTGGTCAGGGAGGTAAGAGACAGATTGGAAGAATATTCTGAAAGATGAAATGAGAAGGTTCCATGAAGGAAGCAAGAACCAAATATTTGAAGACTCAAATGAAGGAGCCCCTCCACCCACTCTTTGAAAATGACTACATAGGAGACAGAATCCGATTTTAAAATCTTCACATTTTATTTTCCAGAATATGGTCATTTGTTGAGTTGAAGGCATGGAGCTTAGGGGCTGTTTTGATACAGACTCTGAACAAAGAGCCTCCCCTCCACCCCTCAAGCACTTTTAATGACTGGCTTATCATTCTCCACGTAAGACATTTCTTCATCAGAGCTGAAGATGCTAACAACAGTGGTAACTTTACAAATTCTGAGAAAATCCTGATAAAGGCAAAGTGTAAGAGTTTTTCTTTTTTTACTAAATTGGTATAACATACCCTTATAATTACATATTCACAAACAGAAGTTAGAGAAAGAGAAATAAAAATGCACTTAATGAATTTTTTCTTGCCACCTGAGTTAAATTCAGGTCTCCTTTCCTACAGAGCGCAGAAAAGACAAGGCAGCTCCACTGGTGTTAAGTTATAGATCATTAGATTTTAGAAACTGTTTCCTTTGAAGAGAATGCACTTATTTTTAAGTTAGTACCACACTTAAACATATAACCAAGCTAAAGTTAGAAAAGCCACTTTTTTGAAGGCACAGTTTGTTTCCAGATTGACTGTGGAAATAAGAACCTGTCCTATAGACTCCATCTGGTAAGAAGTGTGAGTTCGTTGGTCAGTGTGTGGTATCAAAGCCCAACCACAGCCAACTCTGGCCTGGGCACCATGGAGCGCCTCCATGAGATACGTGTGTCTAGTCCAGCGGGTAGAATGTTCTTTTTGATCATAATCATCATGTGCGAAGATTCTGGAGGCTCCATGTTTCCCTTTGTTCTCTGAAAATGCAAGCAACTTTGCCTTATAAAGTAGAATTAGCAACTGGTCCTTCATGAACATGGGAGCAGGAGTGAAGACCCAGCAGAAAGAAGCTGGTGGCCAGCATGTAGTTTATTTATTTATTTATTTTTATAAATGTTTTAAAATGTTTTATTTATTTTTGATACAGAGAGAGACAGAGCATGAGAGGGGGAGGGTCAGAGAGAGAAGGAGACACAGAACCGGAAGCAGCTCCAGGCTCTGAGCTAGCTGACAGCACAGAGCCTGACGTGGGGCTCGAACCCACGAACGTGAGATCTGACCTGAGCCGAAGTCGGAGGCTTAACTGACTGAGCCACCCAGGCGCCCCAGCAGCATGTAGTTTAGAGACAGTCACTTGGCCAGGGCCATAGAACAAGAGGGTCTAAACAAGAGTAGATTTAATGTATGTCTAATGTGTCAGAAGACAAATTTCTAGAAAAGTGACGGTGCTTTCCTTTCATATGGTTGGGGGTGGGTAAAGACAAAGGAGGGGCAACTGGCTTCAACTATCTGACAAAAGACAGAGAAGGGGCATAATATTTGGTGCCTCTTTGCCTCAAGTGAGTGAAATCACTAATCTTGTCATGCAAATGTAAGGCTGTGGAAGAGAATCTCTGTGGCCTTTACATGTATAATTTACTTGAAAAATTAAGTTTAGGCCTGAGGTATAATGACTAATCTTCATGAGTCTCTGCCTGATGATGATGACCAGAAACATTTATAATGTCATATGTGGAAGGTGTTAGAAAAAAACTGGAAACAATTAGAAGTGGAAATATACAGACAGGCTGCTCTGCATTCTGGCCTCATGCTTGTCAGCAGCCTTTTAGCTGAAAGTTCTGTGAACTCGTTTTATCTGGGCAAAGTATATGCTTAACATTTTTTCTTTTACCAGTGATCAGCTTATCTGATAAAAACATCTAATTCGACTACTTCTGTGTTCTCATGTGCTGGGATATTTATAATGATGTTGATCAGACTCCACGAAGTGGCTGGGACATGACAGAAAGTTCTATCTGCCAATGGAGGCTGTGTTTTTAGGAATGTCATGCAGGGGTGGAACTTCTACAACTGAACTGCTACATAAATACTTTGCTGCAGCACTTCAGGGATTTCCTTTGCTTTAAGTGACTTTGTTTACAGGCTTCGGAATGGAAGTGGTGAAGGTCACACAGACAGCACCATGTGTCAAGGTGAAGCATACTGTTATAAAGTTTCTGACCTAACCAATCTTATTAAAATCAGTCCTTTTCACCATCTTTAAAATATTTTAATTAATTTGCTTTTTAAAAAGACAAGGGTCTTGTAGCTTCAATTATTCTGTTGGAGCCACCAACACCAAGACACTAATCTAATTATAGAAGTCAATTTTAATTAATGTTACTTTACAAAAAAAAAAAGAATCACTTAAAAGCATTAATTAAAATTGATTTCTGTAATCAGATTAATGTCTTTGTGTAGAACAAGCTGGCCTACTTAAAATGATAATGTCTGGGCTTCTTTTTTTCTTTTTAAAGCCAAGTCCTTCTATGCAAGTCAGTATTGTATGTGGAATTCCAGTCCTCAAGCTGGGTGGCAAAGAACCAAGTGATGATTCAAGTCATCTTGTAAGAAGAAGAATGGATGGGAATCCTGGGCAGGTCAGGAGACCCCAGGCACTGAATAAACACTGCCACCCCTAAGGCTTGGTCAAGGTGCTCCCAGAAGGGAGGAGCACACAGTGGTGGCACTGTCTGTGTGATGTACATTCCCACAAACTGCAGAGGACCCTAAATCGGCTAACTGGACAGCCTTGAGGCAGTGTCGCATCTGTCCCTAACCTTGGACTGCAACTTAGAGGTGAGAGTGCATGGGGAAGCAGAGCTAATTCTCTGCCTATTTCCAGGCATCATGGAGAGCAGTGTGGATCTGAACACCTCCTACTAAAATGCCTGCCAGTGATGGAGGCCAGGAGGGAAGAGGTGACATTTGTTAACCAAACAGCAAATGCTGATACTTTCCATTTCTGAACACTTTCCAGGGTGTTGAGAGGATCACAATGTGAACCTAACACTGATCCTTTAAGTGGGCAGGTGGGAGGGTGTGTTGAGAGAATTGCAAAGTGCTTATTAGTGTGTGTGTGTGTGTGTGTGTGTGTGTGCGCGCGCGTGCGTGTGGCCGTGGGAGGATGGTGAATGGTAAGCTAAGGTGTGGGACGGACCATCCCCCACAAACAACTAGCTCACACAGTCTCTCAGCACTCTGACTCACCGTAAGGCCAAGAAATGAGAAATACAGCATACAGGGAAACAGAAGTTGGTGGTTCCAAGACTGAAATTCTGCCCACATGCCCACATCTTTCCATATCATATGCTCATTAAATTGAGAAATGCAACCTTTTCGTTCTCATTCTGGCATGGTAATCAAAGGCCCAAGGTACTCAGGGCCATGCTATTGTGCTCAGACTATAACTCTGAGCATTCAGTTGAGAGAACTGAAAGGTAATGGCTCTAAAAAAAGTGGGACACACACTTCTCCTAACAACATCTCCTAGGACCCACAACACATTATAACATTTGCAAACACATGGTACATCACATACTAAAACAGCATAAATGAAAATTCGGGGAGTTTATAAGAAGATCTTTCAGCTCTTTTTGTCACAATGGAGTACAGCTCCTTTTCTGTCTTTAAAGTTGCCTAACTTTTCTTTCTGTGCTTTTTATATTGACATCTAACTTGTCCACTTTGGTTGTGAGGCGGTCAAGAATGTCATCTTGCTCCTCAATTTCCGTTTGCATCCCCAGGGCTATGTCCTTCAGTCGGCCTAGTCCGATGGACAGCTCATCTGTGGGAGAGGGAAAGGACACCAGGCTGAGCAAAGTCACAGCATTGGGGCTGCTGCATGGTCTGTGACAGGTGCTCAGCAACATTTACATTACGGAGTCCTCTTTCTCATAAGACAGATAAAACTCTACGGTTTTTGTTATGTTTTCCAAAACATGTGCAAGTAAAAAGAAAACCTGCTTACTCCATATAAAGCAATTTGCACTTAATGTCGAGGCCACTCCTCCCCCAGGTGTCGGCCTAAGATAACCACTGCTTGTACAGTGGTGTTTATCTTTCCAGTGCTTTAAAAAATGCATGTAGATCGTAATTTTTCAGCTGCCTCTGAATGTTCTAGTAAGTTGCAGCACACTGCAAGATCAGTTAGTACCCAAGGAAAGGAGAAGTACAGAGCGGTCTAGAAAACACATTCCCTTCCCAGACCCCATGGTGAGTATTTGAGAGAAGTATGCAGTTAACTAATAGCCAGACCTACTGGCTTGCTCTTCAGGAGCAAAAACCCCACATTGGTGGGTAAACTTAAGAGTGTCAGCTTTCTTTCCTTCTATCTCCAGCTCCCTAAAGCTAGATCAAAGCACAGTTCTGGACTGGCAAGTATGAGGATCCCTGTTTGGAAAACATCTGAGAGATGGACCTGGGAAGCCCCTGTCCAAAGGGAGCTCCTGCACCTGGGTTGGTCCTGTCCAAGGATCCCCTCAGTGAAGGCTGCATCCCACCCCTCTTCCACTCTGCAGGTGGCAAGAGAAATGGGGGCGTTGTCCCTGCCTTGCCACCTGGGGTGTTCTCCTGAAAAACCCATTAACTGCAGATGTTCCTACTGGACCTGAATGCTGTGAGGCCTTATCACCTATATTACAAAAATTCATTTCCCCACGTTAGTTCACTCTCAGCTACCACTTCTCAGATCCACGAACACACAGGCTGTATACATCCTGGCGGTATGACATGACCTGAATCTGGCTTGCACCATTTCTTTCACCTATTCTGTGGCCAGGAAGAAGACAGTGAACTCTGCACAAGCTGGGTGCAGAGATCCTTACAGTCCAGGGTCTCCATGTCAAAAGGAACACAGATCTGAAGGTCCCTTCAGACATGCCAACTGGGGCAAGCCCCAGGGGACTGTGGAGCATAAGACTTTTGGCAAAGGTTCAGCCCTAGTGATAGGTTACATCACTATGGCTGAAATTCAAGTTCAAACATGAGGAGTCAACGTCCCACTTCCAAGCAGGGCAAATTTGGTATGGGGAGAAACCCAGGTCAGTCCCACAGGGTCTGAGTTCAATTCTGACCCTTTTCCTGATCCATGCTCTGGCCTACCCAGGACTCAGATCACAGCTGAGGGGAACCTCCTTCAAGAGGCAGGCCCCCAGGGAGTGGCCCTGCCATAACTAGCCACTCTGGTGTCAGGTTCCTTCTGAAGTCATTTTATTTACCTCCATACTACCCTGATCTGTGATGAATTATTTTCCCTTTGTTTCAAAAAGTTATAAAAATCACTACCACATCTGTTTTTAAGAGGGATAATATCTGTAAGGACATGGTTGACCTTAGCGGTATATAAAAGGAGTAGTGAGCAGAGGTGACAAAGATGAACTAGGATCAGTGCAGGGGAGGGAGATGCTGGAGGCACTCTGGGGTCCCCTAATGGGGCCGAGCCAACTGCAGAGGTGAGTCCTGACTTCAATGATTCTGCCAGGTTGAACTTAGGTAGCATGGCCTCTTCCTGGATTCATTTCATGACTGTGTGTGTATATGTGTGTGCATGTGTGTGTATACATATGTGTGCACATGCACACAGTGGGAATTGGGGGCATGCCCAGAGCTGCCTTCCGTCCTTTTACTAGGAGCAGCAGGTCAAGGAAGAGCCAGAGGGAAGAGAGAAGAGGCGGTGCTTCATAAGCCTTCTTGTGGCTGAGTTAAAGATAAAACATTAACCAAAGAGAGGTCAGATTACACAAATACTTGGCACTAGCACCACAAATCTAACCAGAATCAAGTTGTTTTTTAAAAATTATCTTTAGTTCTATGCTTCTTGAAGTTATTGAAGCCTTTGACCTTGTATTCCATGGAGAATAAAACCTATGAGGTCACCCCAAGCATCAGGGAAAGTTTGTTGGCAGTTGGCACAGCAAAGGACAAGCAATAAGTAGAGATTAAAAAAAAAAGTGATAAAGTAAAGCCACCAGACAAGGGAGCTGCCGTCAGAAGGGAACTTGCACTAGTCCCTGAGATAAAGGCGAGGGCCAGGGGGTGTGGTAGGAAGGAAGGAGCAAACCTCTGAAGGGCAGCCGGGCACAGCCTGTGTCAGTGGGCCCAATGGCTCCTGAGTGCCACCCCAGCCCTTCTCAGGATGCCATACAAAGCCTGCCCAGACTACAGAGATCATGCCAAACGCACCCCCGTAGTAGGGGTGGGCTATACTTACCCATCCTCCTTGCCTCACTCTCTGAACTCTGTACCCCTCCATATATCTCCCTCCTCCTCTTCTCTCCAGCTGGCACCAGTGACACCCTTTGGGTGAGGAAACCTTCAGTGGGAAAGACTAAGGGCTTTCAAGTCCCTTTGTGTGTCTCTGGAGTGGTCACATCCCAGCAGATACACCTTTGGCCTGAGGCCTTTGGCTCTGGAGGGCAGAGTCCAGAGGACCCAATAAAGAGCTGGCTACCTGGGGCTTTCCTGGGCTCTGAAGGCAAAGGGCAGGTGGGGTTTGGGATAGAAGCCTGCCTGGGTGTGCAGAGTGTGGAGATGGGCTGCTGCTGGTGGGCACTGGCTATGCAGGTCTGGTGCTGACATTCACACCGAGGGCAACAGTGGTGAGCTGTTAGTGGACGAATTACAGTTCTTTTATTTATTCCTGCTTATGCCTGTTCTCTACAATTGATATCTTATTTCTGTGGAGATTTCTTTAAAAAAAATTTTTTTTTAACATTTATTTATCATTGAGAGGAAAGAGAGAGACAGAGCATGAATAGGGGAGGGGCAGAGAAAGGAGGAGGCACAGAATCTGAAGCAGGCTCCAGGCTCTGAGCTGTCAGCACAGAGCCCTAAGCAGGGCCCGAACCCATGAACCCTGAGATCATGACCTGAGCTGAAGTCAGACGCTTAACCAACTGAGCCACCCAGGCGCCCCTGTGAAGATTTCTTTTAATGCTCAGAAGGAGAATTCTTTTTCCTGACTGTGTAATTCCAGTTCTAGCAATCCAGCTACAATATGCAGCCAAAGATTTGTTCACAGGACTATAATGATTTGCTCCCAAGGGATAATATGCAGTAGTGAATGATGGAAATAACCTAAACGTTCAAGAGCAGGGGATGGGACTGGTGAAGTGGTACTTGTCAAAGAAACTTCAAGAAAAAAATTTTAGTGTCAGCATGTAAATGAAAAAGGCAGGATATAATACTAAATGACTCCTAGTACATGTGACATTGTATATACACATGTGCACATACGTACGTGAAAACAGAAGAATGATACCAAATCAGCAGCTACCCATGGACAATAGGCTTCTAAGTGTTTATTTCCTCATGGCATTTACCTAACTTCATAATTTTCTACAATAAATCTAAATACTCAGAAACAAAGGCTAAATGATGAAAAGAGAGTATGTGGATTTGCTAACATGGTGTTATGCTATTTGCTCAGGGCTGCTGGACTGGACACTGCTCTGAGTAAACAAGGGAAGGGGCCCTCAGTGTCCCTCTTGGTGGGGAGAAAGGAAGAGGAAGCCTACGCACAGATGCCCAATGTGCATCACCAGGGGTCTCAGTTTTGTCTCCTACTAGATACCTTTAAGGTAGGGGGAGATTTTACATTGGGTCTCACCCACTTTGCCATCTCCCAACAGGGGCGGGAGACCGATGGCGACCTAGGTAGCCATGGAGGAGGTTCCTATTGTTCGTAGTGTGAAGGTCAGAGGAGGCAGCACATCTGAGACGCCACCTAGAATGAACTGATGGAAACCGCTCTCGTGCCTGCTCCTACTGCCCACACACACTCCTCCACTTGAACTTCAAGTAACTCCTTCAAGTGCAGGAGGAGTGGAGAGGCAGGTGGGGCAGAGACTGGGCAAGGGACACAGAATTCAAGGAGCCTGGTCATGTCTGCTGCAGTGGCCACACGAGTGGCCAACTCTTACAGGCCAGGCAAGTTCCCTATGGGATTTATGGTGTTGTTCATCTAACCCCCTCCCTAATCCTCAGAGACAAGTTCTGTTCCTGTGCCCGGTGCGCCGGAGAGATGATAGTGAAAGGGTATTCTTAATGCTACACTGTGCGGCCCCCCCAGGAACTCCTGGTCCCTGCTGCTATCATAGCCCAGATGAGAGGTGAGGATGGACCAGAAGTGGACTGACTCCAGAGAGAGACGTGAGATAGCTCTGACTCATATTGGATTTGACATGTAGGAAAGGAGTGGCAGACACTACGTTTTGGTCCAAGAAACTGGTGGTTGCTGGTGTACTGTCTAGGCCCAGCACGAGCTGTCTGGAAGACAAGTGTTCTGAATAAATGACCTGCGGAGGCTGGTGTACCTAGCTTCCAGTCTTACCTAGATTACTGTCAATCTTCTGGTGATAGGCTCGAAGGTGTGGGTTCTTTGGGTAAGCCTCAGTACTTGCAGCAGGACCAGTCCCTCCAGGGATGGAGTCTGAGTTTGGAAAGAAACACCAGGACAATGGTTAACTGACATGTCTCAAAATTAATTCACAAAATTAATCTTTTAAGTTTATTTGAGAGAAAGCGAGAACAAGTAGGGGAGAGGTAGAGAGAAGGAGAGACAGAATCCCAAGCAGGTTCCACGTCATCCACGCAGAGCCTGATGTGGGACTCGAATTCATGAACCATGAGATTATGACCTGAGCAGAGATCAAGAGTCAGATGCTTAACCGACGGCACTGCTCAGGAGCCCCACAAAATTATCTTAATCCAGAAAATGGGTGGAAGGAAGGAGGTGGTTAGTTGTGAGGCCACCCAAAGAGATGAGTGTGGGGATGGATAATGTGCATGAGGGAGGAGCACTAGGCAGGCTTGTGGGGGAGGGAGAGGGGCCTGGCGGCAGGGGGAAGCCCTTCTGAAAGTCAAAGACCCTCGACCTACACTTAACCCAGTTAGACCCTGGACACGAGCTGGGGAAAGGGATACTCATACAAGTCATGGTACATCAGTAGAACTACAACCATGCAAAACTACAGGGTGTTGTGAACAAGGTCTACAAGACAAGGTTTAAAAACCAAAATAGTGGGGCACCTGTGTGGATCAGTGAGTTAAGTGTCTGCCTTCACAGCTCAGGTCATGATCTCATGGTTCAAAAACTGAGTTTGAGCCCCACATTGGGCTCTTTGCTGGGTGTGCAGAGCCTGCTTTAAATCCTCCATACCCCTCTCTCTGGCCCTCCCTGCTTGCTCTTTCTCTATCAAAAATAAATAAATAAATAAAAACAAAAAAACTTTAATAAAAAAATCAAAATAGCAATGTTGTGGAAATGGGATTATGGATTTCTGTTCCTGAAATATATTTCTACTCTGTCTTTTGACTTCAAATAAAACAAGCAAAAAGAAATGTTCAGTAATGCACATTTGCCCCAAATCTTCCTTGAACTGCAGTTTCTGAATGGACACAGAAAAACCCTGTCATCCTAGTTTATATCTTCTGGGGAAACTTCTCTTTCTAGACTTAGCGTATTTCCTCCAGCACAATGGACTGACGTGCACAGTGGCCCCCCCCTTTTTTTTTTTTGACTCTTAGATTACTACACACAATACAAATTAAAACTCCCTTTATTGTCTTAAAATTGTGTCTTTTGAGTGCAGGGTTCCTAGTCCTTCAGGGTAGATTAATTGGGCTTTCTGTGGGCCTTACATATTTTATTTTAAAGTTCTTTTTTTTAATATTTATTGTTGAGAGAGAGACTGAGCATGAATAGGGGAGAGGCAAAGAGGGAGACACAGAATCCTAAGTAGGCTCCAGGCTCTGAGTTGTCAGCACAGAGCCTGATGTGGGGCTCAAACTCATAAACCGTGAGATCATGACCTGAGCTAAAGTCAGACATTCAACTGACTGAGCAACCCAGGTGCCCCTGGCCTTACATATTTTAGTTTTTTTTCTCTCAAGTCTCCTGTGTCTTTTGCCTTTCCACACTGAACTGTGTTGATGTCCATCTTTCCTGACCCCCAAGCTCTCCCTTTATCAGTCCTCTTCTTAGCTGTGTCAACCACGAGAGTGGTGGGTTCCAGAGTGTCCAGTGCGTGTCATGCTTTCCTCGAAGGTAGCCCAGGAAGCATTTGGTTTCTAGCATGCTCCAATATGCCTGGACTTTTAGAGGTCTATGGGGACTCTCAGGAGGCCTAAATTCCTTTCCAGATAAGGGGCGTTGTGTTTCTGGGCCTATCATGTTGTAACGAGGCAAGAGGACACCAAACACAATTGACCTTGCATTCATGCTGCTACTTCTCCGCCCACTCGGGCTTAGGAGCCACGGAGTCTCTCCCTGCTGAGCAGAAACCACCATAGACTTAGCCTTCAGTTCTGGGGGTCAGAAGTCCAGTAACAGGTTGCACTGGGTTACAACTGAGGTGTCAACAGAGTTGTGTTCCTCCTGGAAGCTCTTGGGGAGAATCTGATTCCTAGCCTTTTCCAGCTTCTAGAGGTTGCCTGCATTCACTAGCAGCCGGTCCCTCCCTGCATTTTCCGAGCCAGCAGCTGGGCATCTTCCAGTTTTTGACAATCTCTCCTCTGCCTCCCTTTCCACTTATAAAGGGCCTGTGTGATTACTGGGCCCAGCTGGTTAACTCAGGGATAATTTCTCCATCTCAAGATAGCTGATTAGCAACTGTAATTCCCTTTCTGTCATATAACCTAATATATTCACTAGATGTGGAAACTGGGACATGGGCATCTTTGGGGGGCTATTCCCCTCACCACAGGGGCTTTCCTACAGTTGTCTTTTTGCTGCTGGAAGAGCTCAGAGCTACACAGGGCAGGAACTAATGCTGGGCAGGCTCATTTTCAAAGGAAATAGGCCCTTGCTTCCTTATTCCACCCTCCACAGAGTGAGGGATGAGCCATGCCTTCACACTTCCAGCCCCCTGGGAGTGGCACTGGGTCCCTAACACCCTTTACGCATGACAGCAGTCCCCGCTGTCCCCAAACCACCCCAGGACCAACATTAAATTCAGAGGTCTCCCCACAGAGCCCAAGCGTGACCAAGCATAGGTCCCCACTGACCTGAATCATTCACCTTCCTGAGGTTTGGATGGCTGGCCTGGTAATGTGCCTCCTGTTCCTTACTGGTACTTATGGCTTCTTTCAATCTTTGGATAAAAGTTAAGAGAAGAGAAAACTTAGAAAAATACCTATGACAGTGTAGTCAGTCTTTTCAAACAATGCCTGTGGGCAAAAAGCAAATGCCAACTCTGACCAAAGCAAGGATATTCATCAGCCGCTCCTGGGAGTCCTGCCAGCAGCACAGCGAGCCTCTGAGACACCTGCTCTAGAAGAACGGCATCTGGTTAGGTGGCCCTCACTCAGGAAAATGAGAATCCCAGGCCCGGGTGAAGAGAAGTACATGAAAAGACCAAATGGGTATCTTCAGACTAGGGATCAGCAAACTGTGACCTGTGGGCCAAATCTGGCCCACCACCTGTTTTTGTACAGACACGAGCAAAGAACAGCCTTTACAGATGACCACTGGCAACAGATTGGATGACAGGGGACATTAACTTTGAACCTCCATTAATAATTTCATTCTCCCCATTAGGAGATCTATGTTACAAAGAATCATACTTGGTTATTACTTTCATTTTTTGAATTTTATCACTCCAAAAAATTTTTTTGTTATATAAATCCCCACAAAATAGCTTTGATTTCACTTCCTGGCCTGCAGAGCTCAGTCTACTGACTCTTGCTACAGATAGGGACTTGTCTCGGTGACGTGGAGATCCTCACACTGTGCCTAACACCCCCACTGAAACCCTGCATGCACAACAGGGGCTCTCCCTCCCCCCCAAAGCTGAGCCTCCTGCACAGTCTGCTATTCTCCACCCCTGCTGACCAGCAGCCTTGCCACTTCCTCAGCTGAGCTGGGAACCAACCATTCTCCCCTTAGGCCCTCTCTCTGTACAGTTCTACTCCCTGCAAGCCATGCAAACATCTTCTCATTCCCCCATGGGTCCCCCAAATCCAGCCCCTCCTCCTAGCTTGCCTCTTCATCCTTATACTTATGAGCCCCCACCTTTCCAATCCTTAACCAAAGATTCCGGACATCTTTCTGACATAGCCTGTATGAACCTCTCTAGTGAAAGCCTTTAATGGCTTCCCACCAGAGCAAGCCTGGACTCCATCAGGCTAAAGGATCTGTAGGTGGCCAGTGCTCCAGCAATGTACAGAATAGAGCAGAGTCTCCTGAAATTGGAGGATTTCATTACTAGGAAGCAGTGACTGGAGGTCTAGAACACATGGCTGGCTTCTCTGAGCACAATTGTGAGGCCCATGTGAGGCCAGGCCAGTGCAAGTGGGAGGTGCCTGCAGTTGAGCCCACCTGGCCACCTATATCCCGCAGAGCTGAC
This sequence comes from Suricata suricatta, assembly GCF_006229205.1. Taxonomy (NCBI): domain Eukaryota; kingdom Metazoa; phylum Chordata; class Mammalia; order Carnivora; family Herpestidae; genus Suricata; species Suricata suricatta. Next base: position 60,934,956 of record NC_043713.1, on the reverse strand, counting down.
TTCTTTCCTATGTGCTCATATGTACATGGTAGTTAACATTTCAATGATAAAAACTGGCTTCTTTGGGAAAAATGGCTCCCTGCACAAAAGCCAATTCTAGGGACAGTGACAGAAATGGTAAGGAAGAGAAGAAAGAAGTCTAAAGAATGGTGGCTCTTGGTCAGAAACAGATTCTTAAATAAGCTAGAGTTTCAAATTTAGGGAGTGGTTAAATCTATGACATGAATGGACTGCCCCATGAGCTTTAAATGGAAATGGGAAGCAGCAGCTTATGAAGCGTTATCAGCAAGAACAAAAATGGCTTACTGAAAAACAAATAAAACTTTAGAGAAGGCCAAAGGGTTTGGGTGATAAGGATGTACACAGGAAAACGTGACTTGATAGAAGTTTGATGAGAAGAAAGTTCTCTTGAAAGCTTTCATATGACAAAATCCCTGCATTTATGAAATGGGACTTTTTGACAGGATCACAAAGATTTAACTCCCTTTATAGAAGCAATTGCACATTGTAGTGATTTTTGCAAAGTTAGGGGTTTAGGAGCTCACAGATACCTTTGCAGCCCAGGCTTCAAGGCTGGGAGAGGGGAGAGGGGAGAGGGGAGAGGGGAGAGGGGAGAGGGGAGAGGGGAGAAGGGAGAGGATCTGAAGCAGGCTCCAGGCTCTGGGCTGTCACCACAGAGCCCGATCCAGGGCTTGAACTAATGAACAGTGAGATCATGATCTAAACTGAACTGAACTCGGCACTTAACTGACTATGCCAGCCAGGCACCCCACCATTAATCTCTATTTTAAAATTAGAGATTATTTTTCTCAAAAGTTTCCATTAGAAGGTATAATAAAATCATACATAAGATTTTGGCAGGTATTTATTTATTATTTAAAAAAAATTTTTAAAATATTTTATTTATTTTTGATAGAGAGAGACACAGCATGAGAGGGGGAGGGGCAGAGAGAGAAGGAGACACAGAACCAGAAGCAGGCTCCAGGCTCTGAGCTAGCTGTCAGCACAGAGCCTGACACGGGGCTCAAACCCACGAGCATGAGATCTGACCTGAGCCGAAGTCGGAGGCTTAGCAGACTGAGCCACCCAGGCGCCCCTGGCAGGTATTTAAATATCACATGTATGAAGATAAGAATCAAATTTCTGTTGAAGTAGATTACTACTGTTCATATCTCAGACCATTGTTTCTATTTTTTATTAAAAAACAGTATAGCCATATTATAGAAAATCTACACCTTACCTGCCATAGCATGAAACCCCAAAACTTTGTTTTCCCTTTATTCAGTGTTTTCACAGTGGCAATGACAGTGTTCATTTGGTTGTGTAGCCTACTTCCATTTAACCCAGAGAAATATCTGATGTAACATTAATACATAGGTTTCATAGCCATGTCTCTCTGTTTATCTTTCAAATCTAGAATACAGGAGCACCTGGGTGGCTCAGTTGGTTGAGTGTCCTACTCTTGGTTTTAGCTCAGGTCATGATTTCAGGGTCATGGAATTTCGCGAGCCTAATGTCAGGGTCCATGCTGAATGTGGAGCCTACTTAAAATCCTCTCCCCCTCTCCCCCCTCCCCAGCTCTGGTGTTCTCTCTAAAATAAATTAAAAAAATTTTTTTTAAATAAATCTAAAATACAGACCTATTTTTTAAGATATGTATTTTTAAAGTATATTTATTTATCTCTAAAGAGAGAGAGAGGCAGAGCGCAAGCAGGGGAGGAGCAGAGAGAGAGAGAGGGAGAAAGAATTCCAGGCAGGCTCCACACTGTCAGCACAGAGCCCAGTGCAGGGCTTGAACTTAAGAACCACAAGATCATGACTTGAGCCAAAATCAAGATTTGTCCAACTCTTACTTTACTGACTGAGCCACCCAGGCGCCCCTATGAGGAATTTTTTTTAATGCATACCTGGGGGTGCCTGGGTGGCTTGGTTAAGCATCCAACTTAGGCTCAGATCGTGATATTGCAGTTCATGAATTCAAACCCCACTTCAAGGCTCTGCACTGACCATCCAGAGCCTACTTAAGATTTTCTCCCTCTCTCTCCACCCTCCTCCCCCACTTGCACTCTCTCACAAAATAATAAACTTTTAAAAAATGCATACTTGGGGCACCTGAGTAGCTCAATTTAGTGTCTGACTTTGGCTCAGGTTATGATCTAGGGGTTTGTGAGTTCAATACCCACATCTGCTGTCAGCTCAGAGCCTGCTTTGGATAATCTGTCTCCCTCTCTCTCTGCCCCTCCTCTGCTCATTCTCTCCCTCTCTCTCAAAAATAAAAGGTAAAAAATGCACACCTGCTGTACAGGAAAGTGCACACATCTTCAGTAAAATGCACACATCTTAAGTGTGTGTTTACACTTCCACTAAACGGGTCACTGTATGTATACTTGTGTAACCACCACCCAGATTAGGACATAGAGTATGGTAGAGAAGAAACTAATTCCAACTCACAGTAGCGCTGGGGAGAAACAAACGCTGAGGAAAGAATGGGGGTGGGGGTTGTAGCAGAAAGACCAGACAGGTGAGTTGTTGGGATTTATGGAGAGGAAGCTACAGATGGGGAGCAAGTGGTCGGTGGGGGCCCCAGAGGCTGTTTCTTGGGGATTCACTAGCCAAGATCATGAGGGTTTATTTGTTTTATGGTTCAGTCATAATCCCTATTCATTCCCAATTTTCCAGCTTGACCCTAATTTCAAATCTCTGTCACTTTTTTCCCTCAACTGGCATAGTTTCTAGGATCTTTTGTGTGTTTGGATTTTGTTTTGTTTTCTGTTTGTTTTGTTTTGATTTTCTGGGGCTTTTTTTGATTTGGTTTATAGTATACAAATCAGAAGGATATTTTGTGCCCTCCTTTTGGGGTTTCTGTGTTACTGTAGGAGGTTTAGATGTTCGATTGTTTTGGGCTAAGACCTCTCTACCTCACATGAACTCTGCAGCAGAGCCAGCTCTTAAAGAAATGAGAAGGTGACAGGTTTGTGATTTGTGATTGCTGTGTCCCACATGCCACTTCCCAAAGGCTTCTTGGGGCTCATGCCTCACCCCCTCTCCCTCTCCCTCTCACCACCCCTCCCTCTCACCCCCTCTCCCTCTCCCTCTCCCTCCTCTCCCTCTCTCTCCTCCCCCCTCTACCCCTCCCCCACTTACATTCTGTCTCTTAAACATTAAAAAAAAATTAATGGCCACACTGGATTAGATATGGAAATGTAAATATAAAGACTTTTTTATTTTGCGAGAGATAGACAAAATCCTAAGTAGGCACCATACTGTCAGCACTGAGCCCACATCAATGTCAGCATTGATCTCACAATCTGTGAGACCACGACCTGAGCTGAAAATCAAGGGTCAGATCCTTAACTGACTGAGACACCTAAGTGCCTCTAAAGACTTTTTAAGGGACACCTGGCTGGTTTAGTCCAAAGAGCAAGGGGTTCTTGATCTCGGGGTTGTGAGTTCAAGCCCCACGTTAGGTATAGACGTTACTTAAAAATAAAGTCTTAAAAAAACAAATTCTGGGGTGCCTGGCTAAGTCAGTAGACATGTGGCTCTTGATCTCAGGATAGTGAGTTCAAACCCCATGTTAGGTATGGAGCCTACTTAAAATGAAACAAAACAAAACAACAAAGACTTTTTAAAGAATTTGAAAAATTCTGAAGTGAATCACATTTATACTGATTAAACTTTTTTAAAAATTAAAAAAAAAAAAAAAACAGAGCATGAGTTGGGGAGGGGCAGAGAGAGAGGGAGACACAGAATCTGAAACAGGCTCCAGGCTCTGGGCTATCTGCACAGAGTCTGACGTGGGGCTCGAACCCACAAACCATGAGATCATGACCTGGGCCGAAGTCAGGTGCTTAACTGACTGAGCCACCCAGGTACCCCCTGATTAAACTTTTTGAAGTGAACATTCTTTCAACTTATAATTACTGGAGCAGTAATTTATTGGAAACCCAATTTATGCAGACCAGATGTCAATCAAATGAACATAATCAGGAGCCCTAGAGAAATGTCTGTTTCAAAATGTGTGAAGACAGGGACACCTGAGTGGCTCAGCTGGTTAAGTAGCCAACTTCGGCTCATGTTATGATCTCATGGTTTGTGAGTTCGAGCCCTGCATTGGGCTCTGTGCTCACAACTCAGAGCCTAGGGCCTACTTCAGATTCTGTGTTTTGTTCTCTCTCTGCCCCTCCCCTGCTTGTGTTCTCTCTCTCTCTCTCAAAAATAAATAAACTTAAAAAAATTCAAAATTTGTGAAGACAAATCCCTCCCAATTGATAACTTACAAAGACCCTGGATCCCTTTAAGGCACAAGAAGTGGCTTGAAGGCTTGACCGTTTGCACTAAACCCCACTTTTAGCTACTTCATATTGGGATGGCTAAAAATCCACTCACCTGCTATTGGCCTGGGGAGGGAGGGTTCCATTCTGTTCGGGTGGCGTCTCTGCTGGTTTGGATTTGAAGTAATTGACAAGCCCCCCAAACATGCTCTTAATGCTGTTAATGTGCTTCTGGCTGGTCTTCAAATCTTGATCCATCTTGTCCACCATCTTCTCTGTGCGTTCTAGGACACCTCGCTGACGGATGAGCTCCTGGGGAAAACAATAGGTGATAGCACCACACCATTTTGTAATTTTCCTCTCTCTGAGGAGGACTACACACAGCAGGTTTGTCACAAACCCTCAGTGAGCACATATGGGCACAGACGCAGTCATCTGTGAGGAGCATGTTATCATTTTGGACAACACATTCCTTTGTCTGCCCTTCCCTGTCCTGCCTCTACTTGCTTTCCTTCATATTCATTCCTGAGTTCCTTTTCCCTCTTGCCCGTATAAGGCTGGTTCAGAGGACCATGTTAAGATGGATGAAGCGTGCCTGCAGGGGCCAGAGTGCAGGGCCTGGACAGGCGGCACACTCTCTAGGACTCCCCCTTTCCTGGCCCCGGAAACCCCGTAACCTTGCAGGCTCTGACCTGGCACTGCCCATGGCTCTTATACTCCCCCTTTTCAGATATGGGATTTCCACTGGGACACTGGAGCCACCTGGCCTGGTCCTGTCTTAAAATGATTTCATAGGCTAGGTTCTGGGTCCTTTCTGGGCCCTGTTAATATGATTCCAACTTATCCATAGTTTCAGTTTCAAAACCTGTAACAAAGGTGACTCTATCCTAGGGCCTTTTACATGCTACTTTTTCTTTCTGTAACGATCTTCATCCAGATACTGGTATGACTTTTACTTATTTAATTCAGGTCTCTGCTCAGAGGCCATTCCTGGGAGAAGTCTTCCCTGAACATCTTCTCTAAAGCAAAACAACTTCTATCCTCAACCCACCTCTCTACACCCTCACCTACCTTAGTTTTCTTTACAGCATGCAAGCTCCAGGAGACAGGGACCCACTTTGTTTCACTGGGTCCCCAGTGTCTCACCCAGAACAGCAGCTTGCTGCAGGACTGCTGAACAGACAAGTGAATGATGCTCTGTGGCCAGAGGGACAACCTGGACCATATTCTCAAGAGCTGACGATTCTGGTGGTGGATGTGAACTCACCACCTCAGCAACACTAACACCTTCCTTTCTTTGTGCCAAACTTGCTTTGGCTCCTATTTCAGGCCATTCCAGCCATGTTTTCTCTGTGATCTGCCTTTCCAGCCAGGAGACCCTCAAACTTTCCCTGTTTTAGTTTGTGAGGCAGCCCCTGCCTTCTTCTAACTCTGGATCTGCTGAGGCTCAGCAGTTCTATCTATGGCAGGTAATCTTCAGAGATTTCTCTCTTAATACCCAAAAACAGAGTCCTGAGCAATTTTCTTTAACATTTATTCATTACTGAGAGACAGAGTATGAGTGGGAGAGGGGCAGAGAGAGGGAGACACAGAATCCAAAGCAGGCTCCAGACTCTGAGCTGTCAGCACAGAGCCCAACGCAGGGCTCAAACTCATGGACCTCGAGATTATGACCCGAGCTGAAGCTGGACGCTTAACCGACTGAGCCACCAGGCGCCCCTGAGCAATTTTTGAATAAACATCCTGGACAACTGAAGGATACAAACAAAATATATATAAAAGGGGTTTAGTAGAGCCCATTTTACTTACCAAGGTGTTAGTAGAAGGCCTTTAGAAAATTTAAGGACCCATCATAGAACTTCAGCCCTTATTGTTTATAGTGGGCGAAATTTTAACATAGAATATACAGGCAGAAGCAAAAACGTCTGTTGAAGTTACTACTTTTTTTATTTAAAAAATTTTATTTTTAATTTAGTTTTATTTTTTATTAAGTTTATTTTTTAAATTTACATCCAAGTTAATTAGTATATAGTACAACAACGATTTCAGGAATAGATTATTTAAAAACATTTTTTTAAGGTTTATTATTTATTTTTGAGAGAGAGACAGAGTGCAAGCGGGGGAGGAGTAGAGAGAGAGGGAGACACAGAATCTGAAACACGACCCAGCCTCTGAGCTATCAGCACAGAGCCCAATGCTGGGGTCAAACCCACAAACCATGAGATCATGACCTGAGCCACGGTCGGATGCTTAACTGACTGAACCACCCAGGCGCTCCTTGAATTTACTATTAAATTGTTAAACTCTTGTTGGAAATAAACTTAGAACTTCTAAGCTTTATAGCTTCGAACACTTATTTTTCACCAGCTCATGAAACATGTCTTGAAGAAACCATGAGGTTTTTTTTAAGCAAAAGGAAAACTCTTCTCTGGACTGTCACTCTTCCAAATGCCTGGACTGTTGTCAAATCTTGTGAGGGCTCATTTTTAGAAGAAAACAAAAAAACAAAACAAAAACAAAAACCCAGAGCTGCTAATTTATCTAGAGTTTCTACTTCTTCCAATACCTCAGGTTTGTTAGCTTCTGTCCATTCTTTTTATTTTTTTAAGTTTATTTATCTTGAGGGAGGGAGAGTGTGTAAGCAAGGAGGGCAGAGAGAGAAGGAGAGAGGGAATCCCAAGCAGGCTCTGCAACATCAGCACAGAGTCCAATGCAAGGCTCAAGTTCTTGTGAGATCCTGACCTGAGCCAAAACCAAGAATCAGACACGTGACCAACTGAGCCATCCAGGAACCCCAACTTCTGTCCATTCTGAGGGAAGCCTTTTCTGAAATAAGAGATCTAAATTAGGATTGAAATGGTTTTCTCCAGCATTCACAGGTTTTTTGAGCTGATGTACTGCTCACAGTGCAGTTCCACCTGCTTATTTCTCTTGCTGCAGAAGATAAGAAACGTGGAGCTGGATAGGTAGCCTGGCAGCCAGGGGTGGGAGTGCTGGTCAGGGCTCTGTTGCATGAGGAGGTAGGTCCTTGGTCTCCTTGACAGTGAGGTCTCTCGTGGTGGCTCATCTCACCAACCACTTGCCCTCTTGCCTCTGCTTCCCGGCCTCAATTTGGAGAGTGGCAGTGGTGACCAAGAGCTGACAAAACCTTCCCCAGTTCTCAGCGAGACCTTATTTTCTTCTGTTCACAACTGACACAATCTCTCAAACGCTGTGTGGGCTTGGTAAGGAAACCAAATGTCTTACTTAGCCATTGTGATTGAAGTGAAGAGAAATCCATGAGGATGGCCTGTCCTGCTGTGAGGCTAGAAGGCCAGTGAGAGTGAGAGCTATTCTGGTGTCTGGAAGTTTCTGTAAACTGGAAGCTGGTTTTCACCAGAGGTGATCTGCTGATCAGGAGGCCAGGAGAAGAGGAACTTCTGCTAAAATCCTTCTCCTGAGGCAGAGGAAAGGACCAGGCTCCAAGTGCTTGTGACTTAGTTCTAACTAATGAGGAAGAAGGAGTTGGCAGAGCAAATATCAGGAACGCCAGGACAGAAAGGATGAGCCAGGTAGACGCCGCACCAGCCATTATGAATGCAGGCCTCAGATACCCTCCTATCCCCTAAAAGGGGTCCCGTGTCCTATCATCATTGCTCCCTTTGAGAATGGAGGTCTCTGAGAGGCAAGGGTGGCTATGGGGGGTGGGGTAGAGCTTGAGAGAATGCCCTCAGTGTAAAGGGTATGCATGCAAAGCTCAGATGTCAGCATTATAGGTGATCCACCCTCCTCCCCAGCCCTGAGCTCCAAATTTTCTTCATCAATTGATTTATTTTTAAATTAAATCCAAGTTCGTTAGCATACAGTGCAACAGTGATTTCAGGAGTAAATTCCAGTAATTCATCCCCTATGAATAACATCTAGTGTTCATCCTAACAAGTGTCTTCCTTAATGCCCCTTCCCCACTTAGCCCATCCCCTCTCCCACACCCTCTCCAGCAACCCTCAGTTCGTTCTCTGTATTTAAGAGTCTCTTATGTTTTGTTCCCGTTTTTATATTATTTTTGCTTCCCTTCCCTTATGTTCACCTGTTTTGTATCTTGAATTCTTCATATAAGTCATGATACTTGTCTTTCTCTAATTTCGCTTAGCATAATACCCTCCAGTTCCATCCACATAGTTGCAAATGGCAAGATTTCATTCTTTTTGATATGAGTAATATTCTATTATATATATACCACAGCTTCTTTATCCATTCATCCATTGATGGAGATTTGGACTCTTTCCATACTTTGGCTATTGTCATCAGCACTGCTATAAACATTGAGGTGCATGTACCCCTTCTAACTAAACAGTACATGCACACATGTATCCCTTGGATAAATACCTAGTAGTGCAATTGCTGGGTCATAGGATAGCTGTTCTATTTTTAATTTTTTTGAGGAACTTCCATACTGTTTTCCAGAGTGGCTGCACCAGGTTGCATTCCCAAACAAAAGGAGTTTTCTAAAGTTAAACTGGAGGGGCGCCTGGGTGGCTCAGTCGGTTGAGCCTCCGACTTCAGCTCAGGTCATGATCTCACATTTGTGGGTTCGAGCCCCATGTCGGGCTTTTGTGCTGACAGCTTGGAGCCTGAAGCCTGTTTCCGATTCTGTGTCTCCCTCTCCCTCTGGCCCTGCCTGCTCATGCTCTGTCTCTCTCTGTCTCAAAAATAAATAAAATATTAAAAAAAATTAAAAAAAAAATAAAGTTAAACTGGAAAAAGAAAATGGTCAGAGAAAAGAGCTGGTTGGGCCAGTGGTACTATACTGAGGGACAGCACAGAGACAGGGGATGTGTCAATTTCCCCTTCGGCTTGTGGCTCTTGTCAAACAGGGATTCCTGATACAGCAAAAGGAAGCAAAAGACAGCTTAAGACGCTGTAAGGCAACTTCTGGCCAGAGGGGTTATGCCCAGCTGTGAGGGTGTGAACACGTCACGCAATACCTGCTGGTAGAAAACACACACAGGGGTCCTGCAAGATATCCACCAACAGCTTTGCTCTCTGCCAGCCACTGTTCAGGTGCTAGGGATTCAGGGGTGAACTAATCAGCCCCAGATTCTGCCCTGACAGAGCTGACAGACTTTGTGTGGAAGGCACAAAGAGTCAAGTTCAATTTGACTTTTCAATGGTTAACGACAACTCTGCGGTGCTGACAATCCAGAGAAGGCAAGCTTACGAGTCTCTTGGGGGAGGCAGAAAGAAAGCTATCCTACACGTACACGATAGCCACTCTGCCAGGGTAAGCCCCTCGCAGTGACTCCTTGCTTGACTTAAGTGGGGTGGTTAGGGAGGCTGCCTGATGAGGTGACATTGAATGGGAAACTGAAAGCTGCAGTTAGGGAGGCAAAGAGTTGGAATGTGGCAAGAGGTTCTGGGCAGAGAGGGAAGCCCAGGGAGGCAGGGCCAGCTGGGGGAACTAAGAGAGGAAGAGCATGAGGTGAGGGCACAGGCAGGATGCCAGGCAGGGCCCAGCAGGCTTCACAGAGGGCAGCAGTGACCACCAGATCCCAACTCCAATTGACAGCTGATGCATCTTATAGGGTCAGCTGGGCCTGGTTGTCTTCCCTGACCCTGTCAGGTCCTGAGGTTCTGAGGTAAAATGTCAGTACTAAGGCCCTCATTTTGAACTCACAATTAAACTCAGGTATCAAGGGGCACCTGGGTAGCTTAAGTTGGTTGAGCATCCAACTCTTTTTTTTTTTTTTTAATTTTAATGTTTATTTATTTTTGAGAGAGAGACACACAGAGTGTGAGCAGGAGGGGGTCAGAGAGAGACACACACAGAATCAGAAGCAGGCTCCAAGCTCTGAGCCGTCGGCACAGAGCCTGACGCGGGGCTCGAACCCATAACTGTGTGATCATGACCTGAGCTGAAGTCGGCCGCCCAACCAACTGAGCCACCCAGGCACCCCGAGCAGCCAACTCTTGATTTCAGTTCAGATCATGATCTCACAGTTCGTGAGACTGAGTCCTGCATTGGGTTCTGTGATGACAGTGTGGGGCCTGCTTGGGATTCTGTCTGCCCCTCCCTCACCTCTCTCTCTATTAAGTAAACTTAAAATAAACTCAACAACTCAGCGTTGCCTGAGTGGCTCAGTCAGTTGGGCATCCAACTTCGGCTCAGGTCATGATCTCCTGGTTCATGAGACTGAGTCCCACATTGGGCTCTCTGCTGTCAGCACAAAGCCCACTTTGGATCCTCTGTCCTCCTCTCTCTGCTCCTTCCCCACCTCAAAAATAAATAAACATTAACAAAAGAAAAAAATAAATTCAGGTATCAAATGATAAGTAGGTGAAGATCAATCTGGAGTCAGTAAGCTGAATCTAGAAACTTGAAATTCATCTCCATCATGTCACTCCCTTTCCAGTGGAGCACACACATACACAAGTGCTGTTGGTGACACATGAGCACGGAGCATGCTCAAAGTGGGGCTCCGTCTTACTGCAGTAGTATAGAGTGGATATAAAACACAAACCTAGTCTTAGATTGTATGAAAATCCACCAAGGGCAAAGGTGGTGACGCTGGCGCTCCTCACTGCATATGAGAAGGCTGACCAGGGGCCCACACTAAAGGACTAACTCAGCAGACCTAGGCTGTCCACTCCCTGCAAGTTCCAAAGAAAGGCTTTGCCTGGCTCCCTGCCCTTAGATTACCCAGATAAAAGTATCTTTATTTACCCGAGTCCTTAGGGTAGGCCAGACAGTTTATGCTAACACTGTGATTTATGATGGGGGCCTTCAGCCACATGCCTGATCTCTGGATGGGTTAAAACACTAAGGTCTGCTAGTCAGGCAAGTGGTCTGCCATGCCCATGTGGCTGCGTGATGGCCTAGCAAACACCACTTCCATTCCATTGATGTTACTGTGCCAGCCGTTCAGGCGCTGGTCTAACATTTATTGCTGGATTCCCCTGAAATGAGATCCCAGGTTTCACAAAACTACACAGGAGCACACTCAGCTGCCAGAGGAAACGAGGAACATTCTGGGCAGGCATGTCTCCACAGGCTTGCCCAAAGGTGCAAATGCCTATCACTAGGGGGCTGGATACATAAATACAAGTCATTTATTCAATGGAATATGAAACAGCCATTAAAAAGAGGAAAAAAAGCAGCACATTATATATTACTGGGGAATAACCTCCAATCCTATTAAGAAACATGCAGACTAAAATATACAGAATGAATCTGCTTAAGTTAAAATTATATATATGTATGTATGTATATAAAAAAGAGGGGTGTCTGCATGCCTCGGTTGAGCATCTGACTTTTGGTTTTGGCTCAGGTCATGATCTTACAGTTTGTGAATTCAAGCCTTGCATCAGGCTCTGTGCTGACAGTGTGGAGCCTGCCTTGGATTCTCTCTCTTCCTTTCTCACTGCCCCTCCCTCATCTCTCTCTCTCAAAATAAACAAACTTGAAAAAAAAAAAGAAAGGAAAGGACAATAGGTGTGTCTCTATTAACAGAATACCTCCACAAGGACACTGAAGGAATTGATAGTAACTGGTGGTGTGGGGGCAGAGGAGTCGGAGGAAATTTCATTGTCTTCTGTATGCTCTAAATTTTAAACTATGCGACTGGATATTGCCTCATAAAAGCTAAAAGAAAAGAATAAATAGATAAATAAATAAATCACGCCTGCAACACACAGGAATTGCTCAGTGGCCTACAAGTCTCTCTGTGGTCCTGAACTGTTTTTGCCAGGCCAGTTGAATACAACCTGCTTTGCTCTAATTCTGTCCATTGGTAGTCATGACCTGTGGCTAAACTCCTTGGGAGAAAGAAACCTTGTCAGGTTTCACAGGAGGAGGACAGCTCTCGTTCGCTAGAGATGACCTGACTCAGTAATTTTCTTACTTCTGCCAAGCTGGGACTGAATGACGACTTCCCGACCTAATATTTGTAAACTCCTAAACTCTATAAGAACCTATCATGTTTTGGCATGGCTCAGCGCAGGGTCTCTAAGTTGTGATGTTAACAGGTAACTCGAGTCTGCTGGGAGCCACAATGTGCACTGAGTGGCAGGTAGAACTTAGCAGCTCCAGCCCCATTCCCATTCTGACCGGAATCAAAGAGGGATTCAAAGGCAGTCTGGAGAGTACAGACTGGGATGGGGAGGGGAGAGCTGACCATTCCTGCTTCCCAGGGCCTTTGGTAATTGAGAACTGACTCAATCCTGGAAAAATTCATTGTCACCATACTGATGACAGTGCCTATCACCTGCCCAGTCATGATCATACTGTTCCTCTCAGAACAATGCCAACTTGGCCCAATCCAAGCCTCACAATCCTGAAGTGTCACTCTGCCTCTGTTCTCACAGTCCCCTTTGCACAAATAAAAGGGTCTCTGGGGACAGCATGGGGGGGTGTCACCACAATCCATGTGAAACTGCTCATCTCTATTATGTTTGTGACTCTCCTTCCTTCTGAAGAACAGACTTTCCTTCGACCACGAAAGGCTCCTAAGCTGCCTCCTCTGGGCTCTTTCCTTGAATGCAACCTGTGCATCACTTCCCTACACGAGTTCAGGAACTTTGGTAGCGGGCTGGTGCCTTTGCATTGCTCCTCTCTGCCCTAGGAACATCCCTCCTGCTCCACTTTCTCCCCCTTCTCACTTCTGTCTAAATCATAGTCCTAAAAGCCAGATTCAAGTTTATCCTCTGCCAAATATCCTACTCGGCATCATTCTGATTTCTTATTTCATTTGTTCTCACTGTTTCCAGAGACGTCCCTTCACACACTACTTACTTGGCTTCCTTGGAGCTGGGACTCACAATTAAGTAACTCCTCTCCTAGGGCCCTAAGACCTTAGGCAAGCCTCCCAAATCTTAGTCAACATTTTTCATTTAGATTCAAACACAGGAATCCAGTAGATATGAGATATAAAAACTACACCTAAATTTCCTTAAGGAGGCCAAAGACAGGAAGATGGGCCAGTGAGAGATACTGTAATAGCGAGAAGCGGGAAAGGAAAATAACCAACAAAGTGGCACTGGGGAAATGACCAGATGACTATTTTAAAAATTAATCAACATACTTCAAACCACCCAAGACTGTAAGTGATCAGGTCAGAATGAACTTTGCCAGAGGAAAGAGTTACCAAGAGATCCATGGAGGAAGACAACATTTTAGCTTCCAGCACTAAGTTTCAAAGCTACAAGTGCTTAATGGGGCTCTGGGAAGGGCTCAGTTAGTTGGACGACCAAAATGCCCACATAAAACCATTTCCTTAGTAGGCTAAGGAGAAAATGTGGAGTCTAAGGAAGACCTATCCTCACTTAGAGTCCCTGAAATCTCTTATGAGTGGAAAGAAGAGTTGACAAAGGTGAATTGGAGCAATGGACTGTCACAAACCATACACTATCTAGGACATCTTCATTTGGATTTGGGAAGTAAAGGTAAGGCCCTAGACTCGACCAAACTTGAGTTATGGCTTACTCAGCAGTTGTCCAGACAGACATCATCATCTCTACTGACAAGGTGGAGAAGTGGTCAGTGACAGGAAAGAATTCAAGACCCATTTGCTGACGCTTCACACACCAGCACGCACAACCCTCACCCATTCTGGTCACTCAGAGATGACTTAAGCGCAGGAAATTTTATAAAAGAAACAGACACTCCATTTCTTTAACCCAAGTTCTGCTAATAACTAAAGAAGACTACTGGGGGCAAATTGCCTCTTTCAAGCACTCAAGATACACACCTCTTGGAAAGTGAACATTTCTGGACCCCGTGTGACAATTCGGACTGGTTGAGCCACGCAGTCCTGCTACAGACTCACCTCAGAAGAGGCGACGCCGATCTTCTCGGACTCGTACATGAGGGATAGGGACCTGTTGGTGCTGGCGGCCGTGGCCTCGGCCCTGCGCATCACTTCCTGCCGCAAGTACTGCTGCCTGTCTGCGGGTGCGCCGAGTCCGTCGGGGAGGTCCCGGTCGTCCTTCCACGGGACCGGCCGGGAGTCCTCATTCTCTGCGTCGTCGTCGTCGAACGGGTTATAGCTTTTGGGGTAGGCCGACATGGTGCCGGCGCTCGTCTAGATCTGGGCAGGAAAGGGAGGTGCGTGGCCAAGGCGAGGAACAGCTTTCGCGGGCCCGCAGGAGTCCAGGCCGCCCTGCCGAAGCGCTCGGGAAGCACTCACCACTCTACAGCCCCTTGTTTCTGCGGCTGCCGCCTAGCAAAAATCTACTCCGTTCCACCCCGCGGTCGCGGGGGAGCTCCTTCCGCCAGCCTGCGCGGAAGGCCCCGCCTCCGGAGCTGACCATCTTGCCCGGCGGCTTGGGGGTGTCCACGCCCGGTGCGCGCGACCTCAGCCTGCCTCTCGATTTGTCTTTCCCCTCCAGCGTTGGAACCGCCCCGCGGTCACGCGTCGACAACACAGGTCACGTGGCGGGGAATCCGGATGCTGCCGCGCCTGCGCCGTGAGTTCTGTTGCTCGCAGGCCGGGTGCGGGAGGCCCGCGGGCAGCGCCGCCGCGC
>NC_043713.1:60902954-60920085 GCF_006229205.1 Suricata suricatta | reverse complement strand
GGCGGCGGCCCGGGGAGGGGGCGGCGGCGGCGGCGGCGTCAGCAGCGGTGGCGGCTCTGGCCCCGGCTCCAGCGCCTCACGGGGCTTCTATTTCAACACAGTCCTATCATTGGCCCGCTCCCTGGCCGTGCAGAGACCAGCATCATTGGAGAAGGTAGCCTTGGCCGCCAGGGCCGCGAGCTGACAGGAGAAGCGATCTAGGGTGGCGAAGCGAGGAGGTGGGAGGAGGGTCTGTTGGCGATCCAGCGATCCAGGGGATATGTGAAGGGAGGGAGCTTGCTGGGTGAGGAGGCCCATTGGCCGAGGGTGCTGATGAAGGGGGAGGGGGGACTTGAGCAAGGAGTGAGCAGGACAGGTAGGGACGTTGCGGGTGGGTGGCGTACGAGGGACATGAGCTACAGGCCGGGGTTTGAGCTTGTGGCATCGCAGGGGCAGGCAGTGAGAAGCAGAGGGAAGAGCACAGGATTAGAGTCAAAACCTGGGGCTCTGCTCCCGATTTCCTCTGCTTTTTATTCCGTGACCTTGGAGAGATGCGTTTCTCGTAAAATGGGGTTGCTTTCATCTGCTTTGCCCACTTTACGGCGTTGTGAAGGGCAAGTGGAATAGTAAATATGAAAGTGCCTTCTGAAATGCAGATCCGCTCATTGTTTTTCCGTGAGTCTAGAGGGAGCGTTAGACCGGATAAAAGATGGTGTTTGAAGAAGGGACATTGGCTGGGAAGGGGTAATGAACTGTCATGGGGAGAGAATTGAATTCAGGATTCCTTCAGAGGAGAAAGGACAACTTACGCTGGGAGTGTCTTTTCTTTGGGAGAAAAGTGAAAGGCAAATCAAAGGTGTGACTCGGAAGGTGGAAGGAACACAGATATTAGAGTTAGACCTGTTTGGTCCCTGCACTGTCACTATTTGTCCTCTTGGGCAAGTTACTTCAACTCTCAGAGCCTGTTTCCTTAATGCGTGAAATGAAGTGGTTCTTGAGGAGTAAATGAATTCAAAGCATAAAGTGCCTGGGGCAGAATAGGTGAACAGTAAATGTCAGCTTTCTTTCCCCACCATGGTGTGATGAGACTCATTAAAGTGTATTAGCACTGAAGGGATGGGATTCTTTTTTCATACAGCTTTCTGGCAGGTGGAAAGAGATCTGTTGTCTAAGAGTAGGGAGAATGGAGACCTGCCTGCAGCTGTTGAGGGTAGTTTTGTGCTTCTGGTGAGAGGTGAAGCTGAAATGCTGTATTAGACACTCTGGCATAGTGACCTACTCCTTCCTTGGCTTTGTGGGTTCTTAAACCTGACTTCTCACTTACCCCCAGGGTGAGCAGGTCCTGGGAGACTGATGCCAGCCTGACTTCTGACTGAAGGAGGAATTCAACTGAATGAAAAGAATATGAGTTCTAGAGATAGGACTACCTGAAGTTACATCCTCTATCATTTGCTCACATTAGTATGACTCTGGTTAGGTCAGTTCCCCAATACAATCCTTTGGTTTCTCTTGCAAAATATAAGGACAGTACTTGTTAAGAGTATTATGAGATCAAGAAAATGACACAAAGGCAGGCACATGGGAACCTAATGATTAAGAACTGTTACCATTGGATGAGCCTGACTAATGGACCACAGTGCTGGCTTATCAAATAAAATTCATGCCAGCTAGTCAGCACATTCTCTTCTTAGTAGGAGGACCAAAAATCCTATCAGAAGTTTGCTTGCTGGACTTGAAGAAGAGAGAAGAGATTGTAGGAGAGTGGGTGATCTTTAAGAAAACAGTCCTGCAGGGGCGCCTGGGTGGCTCATCAGTTGAGTGTCCGACCTATTCAGGTCATGATCTCATGGCTCATGGGTTGGAGCTCCACACTGGGCTTTGCACTGGCAGCGTGGATCCTGCTCTAGATACTCTGTCTGCCTCTCTCTCTGCTCCTCCCTTGCTCACATGAGTGCATGTGCTCTCTCTCAAAAACAAACATTACAATTAAGGGGAAAAAAGATAGTCCTGCAGCTCTAGCAGGGCACCTGTTCCCACTCAGTAATTCTGAGAAATGCACCTTAAGCTCAACTGGGCTTCTTCAGCCTTCTTGGATAATCGCAAGAACATTCTGTAATTGCAGTGCTGTTAGCTTTGTATTTTATAGTAACTGCTTCAGTTGTCAAAATTACAATATATTTTAAACTAATTAATACAGCTTTTAGGGGTGCCTGGGAAGCTCAGTTGGTTAAGTGTCTGACTCTTGGTTTTGGCTGAGGTCATGATCTCACAGTTCATGGGTTTGAACCCTACATTGGGCTCTGTACTGACATGGTCAGGCTTGCTTGGGATTCTCTTTCCCTCTCCCTCTGCTCCTCCTGTGTGCTCCCCCCGCCCGAATAAATAAATAAACATTTTTTTAAAAGCATTTTTTAGACTGTCAGCTCCCCAATATCATCTCTTAGTTTGGGAGGTACTTCATTCTCATGGGCAACATTTACAAATCAGAAAAGAGTTAACAGCAGGCCTGAGGCTTCAGAAGGGATTGCTTGCGAGGTTGGTCCTGGGCTCACATCTGGGAACTTGGCTCTTGAACTGTTCCATCAATTTCCTAACTGATAAAGAGTGTTTCACGGTGCCTAGACTCTTTGTGCAATTAATGTGCTTTATACTGAACATCTGCTTTCCTTCTTGGACTCTAGGATTTTAATGGTTGCTCGGTAGAGAGTACCTGTGTCTGTCAATAAAAACCTTGGGTGCTGTGTCTCTGTTGGACTTCCTAGGTACAAACATAGCACACATGTCACTACATTGTTTGCTGCTGTAGAAGGGAGCATGCTTAGGGTATACCTTTACAGGAAGGAGAGAACATGAGGAAGCCCATGCACAGGTTTCTCCAGATTCCACCTGCCCTTTTCTCTTACTGATAAATTCACTGTAATATAATTTACTGTATTAGAATTTGGCTACAAGTACAATTATATATATGTGGGTGGTCTTGGAGACCCTGAAATAACTTCTTTCTTAGAGAAGGCTTTTGTATGTGGCTGATTCCATCACATATATGTAGATTCCTGTTAGTCTTATCTGGGATCTTAAGACTTGATTGTGATAGGGGTCATTGTTACTATTTAGTCCTATGATATATGGCTGCTTACTACATCCCACAACTTTAAGCCAATAGACAATAAGCCCTCAGTGTTCCTAGGGAAATCCTGAAGTTCTTAAGAGTAAAGGAATTTCTGAGTACCCACCAGGATAATGAAGGTGGTGACTTAAGTGGGGAGATGAATGTTGAAAAGCCTCTTTCTGTTTCATTTCTTTGTTTGTTTTTTCCTCTCCCCCCCCCCCCCCCCCAGGAGAAGGCAGAGGACTTAGTGGGGCTTGGTTCAGGTAATGTTGAGCTGAAGAAGGCTAAGTTTCTTGAGCTAGACCTGACATGTCACCTCAGATGTTGGTAATCAGGCAACCCTGACATAGTTTTATGGCACTTGGGGCACAGTAATGACATAATTTTCCTTATCTTTGTCTATCTACATGCTTTAGTGGTGGTTACTTATTCCACTCACCTATATTAAGTCTAGGCTGTGAAACTAGCCTATTGCTACTAAGTGGATTTTACTTTTCCTTTAATTATTTAATTCACTCTTTCACTCAGAAAGCATTTGTTGAGCACCTACTGTTGATTAGTATGAGGTAGGTAGGCCAGGTCAATAAGAAACAGTTTTTTTCTTTTAATTTTTTAAATGTTTTTATTTTATTTTTGGGAGAGATAGAGTACAAGCATGGGAGGGGCAGAAAGAGAGGTGGACACAGAATCCAAAGCAGGCTCCATGCTCTGAGCTGTCAGCACAGAGCCTGACGTGGGGCTCGAATCCACAAACTTCAAGATAATGACCTGAGCTGAAGTCTGATGCTTAACTGACTGATGCACCCAGGTGCCCCAATAAGAAACAGTTTTAATAAGGTTGCTTAGGTGATGAGCATCAAGTCAGACTTGCTGCACGTTCCCCCATCTACTGTTGTAATACAGTTCTGGTGACCAGACTCCTGCCATATTCAGGTGGTCAAACCTAAAAGTCTTGGATGTCTATTCTTTGATCCATATCTGAGCTTTGACCTTTTACTGCTAGGCTGTACCGAAGACTAGAGCCATAGCCCTAAGGCCCACTCTCAGGATTGCAGGCTACCTCTGAGGATACCATCTGTGTCCTAGAGGGATCATATCCCATGCAGTCCTCAGCCGTCTCCCTTTGGGAGAAAGGTGGGAGGAGAGAAATAGACAAGAAGAGAATTTTGTCTACACTGGAATCTCCGTGTACAGTCGGCTTCCAGTCTCCCTTTCTGATTTCTTTTTGCCTGCTAGTCTTGCCCTGTTTTCCTCTTTCTCAGCTGTCTTCAGACCTTACTAAGCCGCCTCTGCCATGTTTCTTCCTGGATCTGCCTGGTTATACTCCTCTCTACCCAAGATATGGGTAAGCTGTTCCTGCCTTTCCTTACCTGGCCTGTATCATACTAATGGACCCCGAACCCTGGGGCATGGAGAATTCCCAGCAGAGCTGAAAAGTAGGCAGCATTTCTTGCCCTTCCATCCCTCTTCCCACCCTTAAGAGGCTTTGATCAGAATCTTTTTCCATGTCCTAAAATAGCCTCTCTTTTTTTCAGTTAGAGAGCCAGAATCTGGAGGTGTCTTAGCTAATTCAGTGTGGCATTTAAATAGCACTGCAGCATTAGGGACAGGCCAGACCCCTCCCTGGTGGACAGTTGTGCTGCAGAAGATGAGCTGGTTACTTCTATCTCTAATTGGAAGAGTGTGTGTCCTGATGCTCAGGGCAGTGGGTTTTCTGGAGTTCATAGTTACCCACTCCTTTAGAGTGGTTTGCCATGGAGTAAAATCATGGTGTTGACATTTTTTTCAGCATCATAAGCTGAAAATTTCCATCCTTGCTCCCTTTCCTTTGGGAGGCCATGTTCAAAACAACCATCTATAGGGTTAGAGGAGAGAAAATTAGTGTCAGTAGAGGGAATTCATGTTATTAGAACCATTGTTGTTAAACCAGCTTTAAAATATTTTAAGAAATCGGAAGAAGAAAAAGTCTTTACCTGTAATCATGTACCACATTAACTATGTTAGTTAGGTAGGGCTGCCATAACAAGGTACCACATTGACTTAAATAACCGAAATTTATTTTCTCACTGTTCTGGACGCCAGACATCCAAGAAGAAGGTGTCAGCTGTGTTGGTTTCCTTTGAAGCCTTTATCTTTGGCATGTAGGTGGCTGTCTTTTGGTGTCTTCACATAGTCTTCCCTTTGTGCCTGTCTGCATCCTAATCTCTTTTTATAAGAAGACCAGCCAGATTGATAGGAGTGGCCCACCCTAATCACCTCGTGTTAATAAAGACCCTATGTCCAGATAACAGTCACATTCTGAGGTGCCTGAAGGATGAGGATTTCAATATATGAATTTGGGGGGAACATAATTCATCCCGTAACACTAACCCTTTAGCATTTTAATTTCTTAGACCTCCTTTTTAGTCTTTAGCTATATTCACTTTATTGCTTTTTTCTTTTAATATTTTTTAATGTTATTTTTGAGAGACAGAGTGTGAGCAGGGGAGGGGCAGAGAGAGAGAGGGAGACAGAGTGTGAAGCAAGCTCCAGCTTCTGAGCTGTGAGCACAGAACCTGACACGGGGCTTGAACTCACAAACTGAAATCATGAGCTGAGCCAGATGCTTAACCAACTGAGCCACCCAGGCGCTCTACTTTATTGCTTTTTTCAAAAATAGCCCTTATTTATTATTTTAATGGCTACATGTCATGTTTTCTATAGACAGATCATAATTAAGCATTTCTCTGTTTAGGCTGTCTAGTTTTTCCCTTGTAAAACAGCATGCTTGTACACTTAGAACTTTGTCTTCTTTTGAATTACATTCCTGTGTTAAATTGTGGTTGGGTCTTGATGTTTACTGCCCAACTGTTTTCAGAGGATTGTACTTAGCATCAGCAAGAGACCTTGTGCATGTTTGTCTATAGCTTCACTGTGGTTGGATTTTATTTACTTTTTCCTGCTAACTCTGCAAGCATAAAAGGGGGCCTTATTCTTTTGATTCTAAGATAATGATATTTTACCATGGTTGGCTATGTTAAATTATGAATTAAACAAACAATCAGAAAACCCATGAGGCAGAAGTAATGGTGTGATATTGTGCTCTTGTATTCTGCTATGAGGAAACTTGAATTCAGGGTTCTCTTTATACTTGGAGTATTGTTGCTTGGATACTGACTTCTAGCTGTGCCTGCTCTGGGTATCTTTTTTTTGATAGTTGGGTCTAGGTGTGCACACAACCCTAACCCTCAAATAATTTATAATAAGTAGAAGTAATGATAGGTGGGGGCTGGCCAGTTGTCTGTCCAGAAAGGAGCTGGTGGTGGGGGACCATATGGCCTTTCAGTAAAACTCCTCTGTGAAGATATTTAGCCGTTTTGCACTTTGTTGGCATGGGAATGGGTAGTACAGATAATTTTTTCTTCAGGCCCCAAAACTTTTCTCCATGACTCTTGACAGGTATGTGAAAATTTAGAAGGTAAAAAAGTGAAACATGCTCTAAGAAAGTGAAAGCACTTGCTGGGAAGTTACTTTCAGCTGAGATTTTAAATATGGAAGGCCTGAAAGTGATGAGGACGGGTATTTGTAAATGCTAAGAGTAGTTGGGAATGGAAGGTCATTTCAGATAGAAGAAAGCAAAGAACAAAAGAAAATGAGGAACAGCAGTAATTGGGTTCAGTAGAAAAAGAGGGTCTTTTTTTTTAGTTTTTTAAAATGTTTATTTATTGTAAATGGTTATTGTTGAGAGAGTGAGAAAGAGAGAGCACTTGAGAGCGAGGAGGGGCAGAGAGAGAGAGAGAGAGAGAGAAGGGGACAGAGCATCTTAAGCAGGCTCTGTGCTGATAGCAAAGAGCCTGTTGTGGGCTTGAACACACGAACTGTGAGATCGTGACCTGAGCCGAAGTCGGATGCTAAACCAACTAAGCCACCTAGTGCCCTAGAAATATAGTATATTTAAAGAATGGAAGTGAAGGTGGAGAAGAAAGCAGATGGCTTCATATGTAGTCTCAGACTCAAATTTTGTATTGAATTGATAAGACAGGGAAGAGCCCTTGAATATTTCAGGGCCAAGAAGTGATATGCATTAACATTAGTCTGACCATATGGTTTATATTGATGCCCTTGGGGAGTCTTGGAATTGACCTGTCACTCACTAGCTGTTTACTCCCCCAGAGGGCAGAAATGTTCTATTTCTTACTCCTTACCACAGATTTTCTTTTCTGCTGTCTGTGTTAGCAGTTTGTACCTGGCGGGGATGTGGTTGCCTTCGGTCCCTTCCACCAGATCTATTCCTATACCTGATTTAAATTGTTGAAATTTATCTGTGCACTTCATTGTCCTCATTGTTTATATATTTATTTGTGTTTCTATTTGCTTCTCTCATGTATCTTGGAATTTTGGGGAAAGGCGTGGCCTTCGTGAACGTTGCCAAGCCAGCCAGAACACTATTTATGTTTATGTGATAAAATATAGGGTGGAGGCAAAAATCCTCAGATCTCACTTGCATTATTCACTTAATTCTGAGGGGCTCTATCTTTGCTGCTGAAGCTATTCTCGTTTCCTGAATACTTCTGTGTGTAAAACTGGTCTGGAAGCCTGGATTTAGGCCGGCCAAGGCTATATGTACTGTTATAAAAGCAAACGGTGACATTTGCTTATTCATTCAGTAAATCTTTGAGTGCTTGCTGTGTGCCAGGCCTTAGAGGGCCCCATTAGAGGGATGAATGAGTAGATGTGGTTTTGCTGTCACAGAGTTTGTCATGGAGAGATACAACCGTTAAACAAAAACTGGAAGTGAATATAACTGAAAACGCTAACAAGTGCCAGGAAGCAAAAGTAAATGGTTTTTGTGAATACATTCATAATGTTTTACTACCATCACCACCATCCATCTTCAGAACTCTTTCATCTTGTAAAATGGAAACTCTAATTGCAATTGATTTAAAAAAATTTTTTAATGTTTATTTATTATTGAGAAACAGAGAGACAGGGCAGGAGCATGGGTGGGGCAGAGAGAGGGGGAGACACAGAATTTGAAGCGGGCTTCAGGCTCTCAGCTGTCAGCACAGCGGGGCTCAAACTCACAAAACCACAAGATTGTGACCTGAGCCAAAATTGGATGCTTAACTGACTGAGCCACCCAGGCACCCCTAACTGCAATTGATTTTTATATATTGATCTTGTATCCTGCAACCTTGCTACACTTGTTTTTTAGTTCTAATATTTTTTTAGGTTTATATATAAAAGTTTGTCATCTGCAAATATGGTTTTATTTTTTCTTTTCCAATTTGAGTGCCTTTTATTTCATTTTCTTGTCTAATTGTCCTGGTTAGAACCTGCAGAACAATACTGGATAGAAGTGGTGAGAGTGGACATCTTTGTCTTGTTCCTAATGGGAGGCAACTTTCAGCCTTTTACCATTAAATATGATATTAGTTGTGAGGTTTTTTTTTTTATAGATGCCCTTTTTCAAGTTGAGGAAGTTCTATTTCTAGTTTGTTGAGTGTTTTTATCATGAAGCAGTGTGGAATTTTTCAAATGCTTTCTCTGAGAGAATAATAGGACCTGGATTTACCTTCCTGCCATAAAACAACTAGGAAAATGGACAAGTATATGAAACCACTGATTTCATGCACAGGACTTTAATACCTGAGAGTCAGAGGAAACAAAGTGAACCCTATGACTGCCTGATTTTCTGCCAAAAGACATATCTCAGACCACAGAAACAGGAAAGCTATAAAGCTAATTTTACAAAACTAATTTAAAACTTTGTTAGGGCAGGTCTATAATAGCTTTTGCTACAAGGATTGTTTAACTCCACTGCTGAAGTATGGCCCTTTTGAGGTCTCTACTGAGTGCTTTGAAGGCTTTCCACTCTGGTTGGGAGTAACTCAGACTCTTCTCAGCTATATATGAACTCTGGGAACACAGGGTTCAGGACACAGTTCCTTACTTGTTCTTTTCCAACTTCATGGAATATCACCTATACTAGTGTGTCTTAGTATTCATCAAAGATTCAGGGGAACTCTTATTTTGATTTCTGGAGATTTTTTTGTTTAGCTCTCTCCTCTTGAGAATTTCCGGCTGCTTTAGACATCCTGTATTCTTACTTATTATCTCCTCCACTTAGACCTGCATGACTGTTTGGGATGCCCTTTCCTGCTCTGTGATTTTGGCTTAGGTTATGATCTTGAAGTTCATGGGTTTGAACCTTGCATTGGGCTCTGTGCAGACAGTATGGAACTTGCTTGGGATTCTCTCCCTCCCTCTCTACCCCTCCCCTGCTTGTGCAGGTGCTCTATCCCTCTCTCTCTCAAATTAAATAAACTTTAAAAAATGTATATAACATGGCACCTAAGTGGCTCAGTCAGTTAAGCATCTGATTCTTGATCTCAGCTTAGGTCATGATCTCGTGGTTTGTGGGATCAGGCACAGGGCATGCTTGGGATTCTCTCCCTCTCTCTCTGCCCCTCTCCCTACCCCCAATAAAATAAACTAAAAAAAAAAAAAGAGGGAGGGATTAAAAAAAGGATTCAACAAAACACTACCATTAGTGCTTAAAGCTTAAAATCTTGTTCTCAGGGAATTTTGTTTCTCCATAAAGACTATTCCCAGAGGTTTCAGATAACAAAAGTTGTATTCTTTTAAAAAAATCGTTTAATTACCCAGCATGTAATGCTATTATTGTAGGTTTATTTTGACCTAAATACTTTACCTACACCCACTGTCATGTTTGACTTTTCATCTGCAGTTCTCTCTGCCCAGTCGTTCAGACTTATGGGGGCACCTTGTTTTCTCCTTGGTTTGGCATTTTTTTTTACCTTGGCAGTATAAATTCACTGTGTGGTCTTTCTCTTTTAATAGCCTTCCATTAAAGTATTGTCAAGAGTTCTTAGCAAAGTCTAAATGAGTGACCTTTATTGCCTCCTTGTGGTCCATTGACTTAGCTACCTCCTCAAAGTGTTGCCTAGAGCCCCTCTGGATCCTTTTTGTAAATGGCTATCTCTGTCAGATTCCCAGCTTAACAACCTTTAATAATAACAGGATCTACTCCCTTTACCCCTTAAAAACAACCAACTTGTTAGTTGATTATAAAATTCTGGGGAAAAAAACCAGTGTTATTTTTTTCTTTTAAGTTTTTAAAATTGCAGCATTAATGCTTTATTCTGCATGAGGACTTTGACCTCTCTGTGTGTCAGTTTCTTCATGCATAGAATGAAGATAATAAATAACTACTCGGAGCACTATTGTGAGGATTAGATGAGATAATACAAGTCAGCACCTTGCCTGTGATAAATGTTCAATAACTGTTGACCGTTAGTGTTTGGAGACTGGCACCCGGCAGAACTGGTTTTCCTTAACTGGTATGGGATGATTTCTATAGGACCTAGCTTCAAGTCTTCACTTTTTTTTCCCCCCACCACAAGAGTCCCAGTTTCCAAGGTCATTTTGTATCAGAGCCTAGACCTGGTACCAGGCTTTCGGAGACCGTCATCATTTAGTTTCTAACCTGTGTTATTCACTAGCTGTGTCCTTTTTATTGATTTTGTAACTCCAGCTGAATTATAAAGATTGTGAGAGTGTGACTATATCTTATACATGACTTCATTTGATTATTCTTCCATCCATCCTTCCATTCATTTGATGATGCAGCAAATATTTGTTCAGTGCCAATTGCATGCCAACACTGTGCCTAGTACTGGTTATATGACAAATATCAGCACATAGTTAAGCCCTACAGTAGGAAGGCTGGGTTTCAGTGGTTCTCTTTCTTTTTACTTTCCTTCTCATCTCATTAAATCCCCGGGACATCGGCTCTTTTAGTTCCACTAAATAGTTGTTAAGTTTCTGGAATGTGTAGGGTGCAGTGGATACAGTGATGTGGGGGGCAGTGATGAGGGGAACACGGTCCTATCTGTAGTTAGTGGAAGATAAGCATACAAGTAACTCCAAAATAAGACTTTTAAAAAGATAATTATGTCAAGAGAATTATGTTATTCTTGGTGGGCTATTGAGAGGTATGATGGGAAGGATTGTAGCACATTATTGGGGTCTGAGAAAGTTTTGAAAAATGGGAGATAGTTGAGATGGATCTTGGAAGGATGGATAGAATTTTTATAGGGGAGATAGGGCAGGTTGAATGAAATGTTACAGATGGGTGAAAACCATAGAAAAGGCCAGGTAGGGAGAAGTGAGCACTGTATTTGGCACTTGGGTGTTTGGGGCAAATTGGGAAGGACCTTCATTGCCAGTTTGAGAGTGTGCATTGAGTGGTCACTGGAATGGGGAGCCATTGAAGGTGCATGAGCTTGGGGTAGTAATATTGGTGTAGGGAGAGATAAAAGTCAGAGGCTCTACTTAAGAGTCTATTCACTAAGATTGTACTTAACCTGTCTGGACCTAGTTGCCTAACCTGTTAAACAAAGATAGGATTGATTACACATGATCTGCTGGAAGGTGACATTTGGCAGATGAGTGTGCAGTTTCTTTCAGCTCTCCATCTCTGATTCTGCGTACATTCGGGAGTTGTGAGAGGTCCTTAGGTCTGAAGTCCAGGTGAGCATCATCTCAGTGGAGCAGATGAACTTGCATGTATTCCGGATGTCTTTAGTGAAATTATACTCAATGAAAAGAAAAGCTCACATTCCATTTTTCCTGTGATTTTTTTTTTTTTGCTAATGAAGTAATTTAATAAGTTTGATTTTTATTTACACAGAGCTGTGACATATTTTCAAGACCATTTTGTGAGATTAAACTTTATATTGCTGGGTCTTTTGTTTCACGTGGTACCTGCTTTAGTCTTTACTGTGCCTGTTGTGCAGCTGCAGGCGTCTTTGTCAGGGCTGGAACTTTCCTACTTGGTTTGAGACTCCTGGGGAAATTGTAGTTACTGGGGAAGAGGGGGAGTTGTAGTTAGATAGGAGTTATTTTAGCGTACCTGACTGGCTCAGTTGGTGGAGTGTGCAGCTATGGATCTCAAGGTTGTAAATTTGAGTCCCACAGATTACTTAAAAATAAAACGTTAAAAAAACAAATAAATAGGAGTTGTTTCACTGATATTAAGATGTTAGAATTAAGGAAGTTGTGAGACTGTTGTCTAAAGAAAACATCTATTTAGTTTATTTGACCCAGATTTTCTTCAGTTTTACATTACTTCTTTGGATTATCTAGATTTTATACACTTTTCTTGTTTTTTCTGCATTCTATGCTATATTATAAAGTTTAATACTCTATTATACTGTTTTAGTATAATAGTATAAATATTACAGTCCTTTTATTTTAATTATTGTTCTTTTAAAAATAAGATCACTAAATGGCAAAATCGTTTCCACTATTTAAAAAAATGTTTTTTCTGATTCTAAAGTTAATGGTGTTCTTTATGAGAAATACAGAAAAAAGTAAAGTAGGAAATAAGTATTGCCTATGATCTGATTTGTAATTAAAAAAAATTTTTTTTTCTGTTTTTTTAATTTATTTTTGAGAGACAGAGAGCAGGGGAGGCTCAGAGAAAGAGGGAGACACAGAATCTGAAGCAGACTCCAGGCTCTGAGCTAGCTGTCAGCACAGAGCCCGAGGCAGGGCTTGAACCCACAAACTGTGAGATCATGACCTGAGCCAAAGTCAGACGCCTAACCAACTGAGCCACTCTGGTGACCCTGATTTGTAATTTTTTAAAAAATGTTTATCTGATTGGTAATTTTTATATCTTCCTGGGTAGGCAGTCCAGGTTTTAAGTTTTGCTTAATACTCTGTGACCAAATTGTATTAGTATCCTATTGCTGTTGTGACAGCAATTACCACAAATTTAGTGGCTTAGAACAGCACAAATTTATTGTTTTGCATTTCTTTTTTTTTCTTTAAATGTTGAGCTTTATTTTTTTTTTAATGTTTTATTTATATTTGATACAGAGAGAGACAGAGCATGAGAGGGAAGGGGCAGAGAGAGAAGGAGACACAGAACTGGAAGCAGGCTCCAGGCCCTGAGCTAGCTGTCAGCACAGAGCCTGACGCGGGGCTCGAACCCACAAATGTGAGATCATGACCTGAGCCGAAGATGGAGGCTTAACCGACTGAGCCACCCAGGCACCCCTGTTTTGCATTTCTATAGACTGAAGTCCAACACTGGTCTCACAGGACTAAAATCAAGATGATTGCAGAGCTGTGTACCTTTCTTGAGACTCTAGGTGACAAATCATTTCCATGTCTTTTTTTTTTAAATTTTTTTAAATATTTTATTTTACTTTTGATACAGAGAGAGACAGAGCATGAGCAGGGAGGGGCAGAGAGCAAAGGAGACACAACCGGAAGCAGGCTGCAGGCTCTGAGCTAGCTGTCAGCACAGAGCCTGACGCGGGGCTCGAACCCACAAATGTGAGATCATGACCTGAGCCGAAGATGGAGGCTTAACCGACTGAGCCACCCAGGCGCCCCCAGAAGGATTCTTCTAAACCTCAGTTCTAAACTAGAGATTTTAAGGCCTCTGTGTACCTCCTTGGCTTTGAGTTTGCATTGCTATTAGAGTGCAAGTTAGGCTCTCAGACTCTGCCTGAATTTGGACTTCTGGGCATCCCTGCTTTCCCTTTCCCATTGTGCTGTCTCTCCAGTGGCCTCTGCCAGAATGAATCATCTTTATTTGTCCCATCTGGTTCCGTTTTTATTTTTATATTTTTGTTTTTAATTTGTGATTTGAGAGAGAGAGAGAGAGAATGAAGGAGCCAAGCAGAGGGAGAGAATCTTAAGCAGGCTCCATGCTCAGCATAGAGCCTGACACGGGTTCAGTCCCACCACCCTGGGATCATGCCTGAGCCGAAGTCAAGAGTCAGATGCTCAACCGACTGAGGCACCCCAATCAGCTCTCAGTTTAACAGGCACCTTCTTAGAGAGGCCTTCTCTGATCACCCCATTAAAAATAGTCCTTCAGGCACTATTGTTGGGGAAACATAATTACAAACAAAATCTCCCAGGTGCTCTCTACAAAGGTAAAGGGCTTCTCTAAGCCCTCTCCACAGAAGTAGAGAAATGAAACTTTTATTACTGAATAAACATTAAAGCAGGACGTGATGTGCATCACAGGCAGTCCGCTAAGAGATTAGCTAAGCACATTAGCTTCACCCAGCAGGTATGTGGCATTGTGTATCTTCTGTGTGTTTGAGCAGGATGTTGATAAAGTATTGCACAGGACAAAGTACATAGATTTTGACACGACTCCTCCCTCTGCATTCTTTGGATCTCATTGACTCATTCTGCTATAAACCCACCTTCTTTCGATTTCTTACAGGGATGTTTCTTGAGACTCTTTACTCTGTCAGCATGCATGATTCACTGGTGAAAGAGGAGTCTCTGAAATGATCACTTTATTGTGGTTGGTCTCCAGCTCTCTTTGTATTTTATTTTCCCCTCTGACTGTGAAGTGGAGGAACACTGAAGAAAAGTGGGAATTTAGCATTTCTGTTTCTCTGTTGCCTGTTATTTTATGCTCTTTTAACTATTTAATCATAGAAGTATGGATTATCCCCCATATGTATATATTTTTAACTTTTACTAAATGTTTTTCCTGATTACATAAATAACATTTTCTCCCAGAACATATTTTAGTAAATATAAAACAGCACAAAGAAATGTAAAACCGCTGGTCATCCTGCCTCTCATAACTGTCAACATTTTGGTATACTTTCTTCCAGTAGTTTTTCTCTATATGGTAATTCAGATCATTTCTCTCATAACACTGTTCATGTTATTGCTTAGTCTTGGAAAAATACCATTTTTAATGTTGTATTCTTAGGTTAAATTTTATGAAAGCATTGTTTTTGTAGGTCAAAAATGTGGTTGAATATCAGAAATTTCATATGGTTCAACCTAATGTCTATGGTTTCAACCTAATTCATTAGGTTGAATCATTTATTTTCTTAATGTTGTTATTTAGGCTGTTTCAGATTTTCAATTAATATACACAACGCTGTGATGAAAGTATTTTCCGTAATCTTTGCCTGAAGATCTCTATTTCTTTACAATCATTCCTAAGAGGAAAATTACTAAGACAAAGAATGTTGCTTCTCTTAAGGTTAGAAGGTGCTTCTCTTTCTGGCTTGTGTATTTGCCCTTTTAAAATATGCTTTCTTGGGGCACCTGGGTGGCTCAGCCTGTTAAGCATCTGACTTCGACTCAGGTCGTGATCTCATGGTTCGTGGGTTCGAGCCCCATCAGGCTCTGGGCTGACAGCTAGTTCAGAGCCTGCAGCCTGTCTTCACACTTTGTGTTTCCCTCTCTCTCTGACCCTCCTCTGCTCATGCTGTCTCTTTCTCTCTCTCTAAAATAAATAAAAGCAGTAAAAAATTTAATTTTAAATAAATAAAATACACTTTCTTTGGGGCACCTTAGTGGCTCAATCGGTTAAGCATCCAACTTTGGCTCAGGTCATGATCTCATGGTTGGTGGGTTTGAGACCCACGTCGGGCTCTGTGCTGAATGCTTGCTTGGAGCCTACTTCAGATTCTGTGTCTCCTTCTTTCTCTGACCCTCTCTGCTCATACTCTGTCTCATTCTCTCTCTCAAAAAATAAATAAATGTAGGGGCGCCTGTTTGGCTCAGTCATTTAAGCAGCCGGCCTCAGCTCAGATCATGATCTCACGGTTCGTGGGTTTGAGCCCCGCATCAGGCTCTGTGCTGACAGCTAGCTCAGAGCCTGGAGCCTGCTTCAGATTCTGTGTCTCCCTCTCTCTCTGACCCTCCCCTGCTCACGCTGTCTCTCTCTGTCTCTCAAAAATAAATAAACAGGACAAAAAATTTTTTTAATGTAAAAAATTTTTAAAAATACATAAAATACACTTTCTTTTTTTAAAATTGTGGCAGTAATTGATATTTTCAGAGCAAATCTCAAGCATTATACTCGATTTCCTTTGCAATATCCCAAGAAACTGTATGAATGTCAGTGAACAACTTCTCACTGGATCCATAACAGAACAGCAAGGTTGAGGCCTCCTGGTGTGTCTGAATGCTCTCTCCTTAAAGGTTCTTATGGCAGGGATTTTGAAGATTGGTATCACCTATTTTCCTATTCATAATAAATCAAAATTTTTAGTTTCTTTATGTCAGATATTTACTGTTTTATTTTGAAAATAATCCTAAGTTTTCCATATATTCAGTAAATTGCTGACTTACTGCCCATTTGCTTCTGCTAGCCACTCTTATGGTATGTTCAGTAACAACAGGTACTGTTTATTAAGTACGTAGTATGTACTGTGCACAGTCCTAAGTGCTTTACCCACATTTCATCTATTTTCCCCCCACATATAATCTTCTAATGAACAGTATGGGAGGCATTGTGACTGTAGGTAGGTTTGAGTAAAGTGCTTTTAGGTACCACTGAGTAGTGGAGATCCATAATTATTCTGATTCTGAAATGCAGACATTAGCTCTTGTGCTCTACCTCCTCTGTGTGTACATCTTTTAACCCTTGATCCAGGCTTCTCAGTGCACATATGTTTTGGGAGCATGTGCATGATCATTTTGGAAGCTTGGAAATTATCTTTTTATGATCTTCGAATTGGAACACAAAGACTTACTCATTATATAGACTCATTGCTGTCTTATGCTACTGGTTTATATCTTATATTCTGAGTATAGGCTTATAGTTTTTTAATCTATGGGTTTTTGGTTGTTGTTGGTCTCATTTTCTAGGTCCAAAAGCTGCTTTGTATGTGCCCAGTGGATTTCCATGGGATCTTCCAATTAGATGAGCGACGGAGAGATGCAGTGATTGCGTTGGGCATTTTTCTCATTGAATCTGATCTTCAGGTAAGTCTTTACTACACTGAAAGTGTTTCTGCAGTGTAAGAGGGGGAATGTAATTAGAATTCGAATTTGTACCTGGGTATATTTACCTGAAGCAGTACCGGAAGAATGCATATAAACCTAACAAAGGTGGTTTGTGATGGTGAGGCAGAGTAGGTGGAACAGGTGTGTGTGTGATTTAAATATTTTAATTATAATTTAATGTATACTTTCCTAGGAAGTTTTGTTTTTTGAGCTGTGCGACTATATTAAGTTAAAAAACATATATATATA
>NC_043713.1:60815559-60902854 GCF_006229205.1 Suricata suricatta | reverse complement strand
ATTCAATAGTCTCTCAAGTTTTGCATCTCTCTCTCTCCCCAACCCTCTTTCCCTCTTCCCCTCCCCCTGGTCCTCCATTAGGTTTCTCCTGTTTTCCTGTTAGACCTATGAGTGCAAACATATGGTATCTGTCCTTCTCTGCCTGACTTATTTCACTTAGCATGACACCCTCAAGGTCCATCCACTTTCCTACAAATGGCCAGATTTCATTCTTTCTCATTGCCATGTAATACTCCATTGTGTGTATATATCTATATCTATATCTGTATCTATCTATATCTATATCTATCTATCTATATCTATAGCTATCTATCTATACCACATCTTCTTGATCCACTCATCAGGTGATGGACATTTAGGCTCTTTTTGTGATTTGGCTATTGTTGACAGTGCCGCTATAAACATTGGGGTACATGTGCTCCTAGCATGCAATTCTTGATCTTGGGATTCTTCTAAGTTTGAGCCCTACATTTGGTATAGACGTTACTTAAAATTTTTAAAAAATCTTTAAAAAAAAAAAAAGAACTGTGATAGGTAATAACTTTTAGAGTACATCTTATTGTATCCTTTAGAGGTGATTTAAAAATCAGTGTTGTAGCTCCAATAGAAAATGAAATAGAAAATTTTTTTTTTAGTACTTCCCAAAACTAATCGAAGCAAATGATTAATCACTGAATACAGACTCTTCTTTGTGTTTATTGTTGTTATCATTATCAAGAATCACTTTTAACTCCATGTTTAATCATGCTGTGTTAGGGAAAAAAAGATGTTTGATATTTGAATTTTTATGTAGCTAAAAACGCTTACGTGTTCTGGAATTCTGCTTCAACAAGGATTAATATTTTTGACAGAGTAGTTATACATTTGAAAAAAAAGCATTTTAATTTTAAAGCAATATTTTAAAAAATTAAATAGGTTGCCTGACCAGGGCCACATGAAAAACCAAAATTAGATGTACATAAACTGCATTTTAATTATTCTTCCTATTTGTTTATAAGTGTGAGAAGAAAAAAATCATTTCTACTTTTCTGTTTGCAAAGTCCTATTTAAATTTAAGTATAAAGGGAGGAAAATAACTTAAAAAATAATTTGTATGGGAAACTGCTATTCAACTGTGTATTAATCAAAGATATATTTGGCAAACTTTAATATATTAACTTGTAAGTCCCTAATACTTGTAGTAGACATTTTAGGGTGGCAAAGAAGAGATAAATACAGGGACGCCTGGGTAGCTCAGTCAGTTAAGCGTCTGACTAGCTCAGGTTGTGATCTCATGGTCCATGGGTTTGAGCGCGCCGCAACAGGCTCTTTGCTGACAGCTCAGAACCTGGAGCCTGCTTCGAATTCTGTTTCTCCCTCTCTCTGCTCCTCCCCTATTCATGCTCTCTCTCTGTCTCTCAAATACAAATAAAAGTTTTTATTTTATTTATTTATTTTTTTAAATTTATTATTGAGAGACAGAGAGACAGTGCGATCAGGGGAGGGTCAGAGAGAGGGGGAGACACAGAATCTGAAGCAGGCTTCAGGCTCTGAGCTAGCTGTCAGCACAGATCCCAATGCGGGGCTTGAACCCATGAACCGTGAGATCATGACCTGAGCTGAATCCGGATGCTTAACTGACTGAGCCACCCAGGTACCCCTAAAAGTTTTTTAAAATATGTAAAAAAGAAGAGATGAATACAAATTATCTTTGGTGTAATTTGGGTTCCTGGTAAGGATTGGCAGAACATGGGGTGGCAGCTGATGTCCCTTGAGCCATACAGTCTGCCAGTGCTTCCAGGAAGCCTGTCATCCTCACAGACATCAGAAGAGGAGCCCAGCATTCTATGCCAGCCCTCTGAGCCCTAGTGACCAGCTTTCTCTCGGTTCACCTGGTGGTGACATTCCGTGCCTCTATCCAGGATGGGCTATGCCACTGGCTTCCATGTCTAGTCAGTGGGCCACCCTGGCAGCAGCTGTGGCCATAGTAGCACAAGTAGTTTACTACCACATGTGACAAAAGCCATAGCAGGCTATACAGGGGAGAACACCTGGGGTCACTTCCTCTGCAGGGAGCCATGCTTTGCACATCCTTTGGAGTTTTGTGCTTGTTAGTACACTGGGATCCTGGACAGATGTAGCCAACTCTTTTATGTGATTGAGAGGGGAAGTTTTGTTTTTGCTAAAGGAAGTTCTCTATTTGCCATGGTTATCTATTTTGGTGTAACAAATTACCCCAAAACTTGGTGGCTTAATACAACAGACTTGTTTGTTTTTTCTCATTAATCTGCGGTTTAGTTAGAGCTCCAAAGAGTCACTTGTTTCTTCTCCGTTCAGTGTCACCTGGAGGGCTTGAGGGCTAGGGGCTCATCCATGCGTATGTGTGGGGGCTGATCCTGGGTGTTGCTGGGACCTAAGCTGGAGCTCTTAGTCAGGGTACCCTTATGTACATGACCTTTTCATGTGGCCTGGGCTATATCACTTTTTTTTTAATCTTAATTTTTAATGTTTATTTCTGAGAGAGAGAGAGAGAGAGAGACAGAGTGTGAGCAGGGGAAGGGCAGTAAGAGAAGAAGACAGAGAATCTGAAGTAGGTTCCAGGTTCTGAGCTGTTAGCACAGAGCCTGATGTGGGGCTTGAACCCACAAACTGCGAGATCATGATCTGAGCCAAAGTCAAATGCTCAATTGACTGAGACACCCAGGTGCCCTGTCTGTTTGTCACAACATAATGTCTGGGTCTCAAGGGCATGTGTCCTGAGAGAAAGCCAGATGGGTGCTGCACTGCTTTTTTAACCTAAACTGGGAAGTCAGTCTCATTTATACCACAGCTGACCCTTGAACAATGTAGGGTTTAGGGGCACTGACCCCCCTCCCCGTGCCATTGAAAATTCACATACAGCTTTTGATTTTCCAGAAACTTTAGTATTAATAGCTTACTGTTGACCAGAAGCCTTACTGAAAACAATAAAGTAAGCTAGAGAAAATAAAATGTTATTAAGAAAACCTTAAGGAAGAGAAAGTACATTTACAGTATTGTAAAAAAGCCACATATAAGTGGACCTGTGCACTTCAAACTTGTGTTGTTCAAGACTTAACTGTACCTTCTAAAAACACCAGAAGCAAGTCACTAAGGCAGCCCATTTTCTAGAGGAAGTGAATTTGACTCCACCTTTCAATAGAAGGAGTGTCACAGAATTTGGAGTCATGTTTTCTTTTTCTTTCTTTCTCTCTCTCTCTCTCTCTCTCTCTCTTTTTTTTTTTTTTTTTTTTTTGAGAGAAAGAGCATGAGCAGGGAACAGGCAAAGAGAAAGGGGAAAAGAGGATCCGAAGCAGGCTCTATGCTGACAGCAGCAAGCCCAATGTGGGGTTCAAAATCAAGAATTCTGAGATCATGACCTAAGCTGAAGTCAGATGCTTAACTAACTGAGCCACTCAGGAACCCCATGGAGTCACATTTTCAGTATCACCACCTGTTGTTTTTATTGGTATTTCAGAACATCAAATGGTATTCCTCTTCTTAGGAGCACACTTAATCCTTAACTGGAGTGGTTGGTTGTAAGTGGGGAAACCACCAAATGAGCCACTCATGGAAAATTATATGTTGACTGGCTAGTTTGGAAACTAGAAGAAAGTTGTTTTTGTATTGTCTAATGATGGCTATTAAGTCAGTGCTCAATTTGAGAGAAGCTAAAGGAAACATGAAGCAGAAAATTAAGAAAAAATTTAAAAAAGAAAAGAAAGAGAACCAAGGCCATGACTCATAGAAGTATCACCAAGTTTAAAAGCTTGTGGCTATGAGCTTCCCTCAGTCCAGAGGATCTGATCCTGGGGGCTACTGAAAGGCTTAGGAGCTTTCTGAATACTCTTCCTGAAGGCAGTTTTGAGAGTGTGTGCTCACACATAACTTCTGCAGAGGGCCTCGTGGGGCCCAGTCCCCAGAGGAAGCCAGAACCAGGCTAGACATTCAGCTTTTCCCTTAGGCATCGCTGGGGCAGGCTGATGGAATGGCCTCGAACGCCCCCTGCTGCCACCACATGGAAACAGGAAGGGTGCAATACCATGTGACCCTCCATCTTTAAGATGATTTGTATATGTATGCTTTGCTTTGGGCTTAGTACTAAAAAGCTACCAGGCACTCATTGTATTAAATGTAATTTTTTTTAAGCACAAAGATTCCGTGGTTCCTTACCTTCTTCGACTGCTTAAAGGTCTTCCGAAAGTGTACTGGGTAGAAGAAAGCACAGCTCGGAAAGGCAGAGGTAATTTTGTATGTTTTCCCCGAATTCAGGGAAGAACATGTATGCTCACAGTCTGTAAAGGTCACGTGTTTAATCGTTTGCATCAGCTACAGTGTTTTCCTAGCTGGTTCCATTCCTGGCTGTGGGACAACTGCCTGCCTGCGGCAACGTGGGCTGTGCTTACTCACTGTTGTCCAGAGCCCATGGTGACGGCGGGCCAAAGGCGAGGCTGAGAAAACTGGCTTTGCATTGTACTCTGGGAGTGAGCAGGAACTGGGAGACCTGCAGGAACCTTTTCTCATGTCTCGTTGCCAGAATTGGGTCCCCTGCCCATCCCTGAACCAGTCTCTCTTACCCTTAGATGAATAGGCTCACTCCTGGAGTGAGGCCAGTTCTCTAGATTTCACCACTGCTGCTCAAAAAGGAAGAGTGAGATGGATGTTTAGGACTTGAACACCATGTTCACTATACATAGTTTATCATTTTGTTGCTGTTGGCCAAGTTTTAAATTTTGCACCTTTAAAAATGGTGGTAAGTCCACTATGTGCCACGCATTGTGCTAAGCACTTGTAACACTGATATCCCCAAACACTGATTTCCAAAGACTCCCAAATCAGTTTGGAACACCACCAACATTTTAGAGATCACGACCCTGGAGATCGAAGTTTTCTTATAGTCTCCCTCTGTGAGGCCCGAGGCCCACCTTCAGACAAAGCAAGGGGTTGGTGCCTATAAGGAAAACCCTTGTTCTTTTGGTTGGTGGCATGGCCCTAATTTATTAGGTGGACTTAGACTGCTAAGGGTGGGTTTTGCTATTCTCATGAACATCTGCCTCTGCCTATTCCTCTCACTCTTTGGGTTTCATCATTTCTGGTAACATTCTATGCCTAAAACTGACAGACCCCAGATTATGCATGTATCCTAGAATTTAAAGGACAACAATTTTTTGTTACTGAAATATAGCTGACATAAAATATTATATTATTTCCAGGCATACAGCATAATGATTTGAGGTTTATATACATTACATAGTGACCACAGTGATAAATCTAGCTACCATTCATCACTATACTAAGTTGTTACCTATTATTGACATTATTCCCTATGTGGTACATTGTATCCCTGGGTCTAATTTGTTTTAGAACTGAAAGTTTGTACCTTTTAATCCCCTTCTTATATTTTTCCCATCCTCCCACTTGAAAGGCCTACAGATTAGCTAGAAAGCATTGCTAAAAAGTCAGACATTGCTCAGTCAACCATTGTTACCTAACTTATGGAGAAGTAGAATACCAGTAGAAGCTGATTCTATTTTCTTTCCTTTCAAAACAAATATCGCTTCTGTGTACATGGACTCCTATTAGAATGAAAGTTTTAGCATTATTTCAAACATTGTTAGGGATATATAAATCCCCAATTATTGGGTAACAGTTCACTCTTTTATTTTTTATGAACGTAGCATGATTTAGGCCTGTAAACTCTAGAGTAGTAGTCCTCAAAGTGCCATCCCTGGATCAGCAGCATCAGCGTCACCCAGGAACTTATCATAAATGCAGATTCTAGGTCCCCACATCAGAGTTTCTGAATTAGAAGTCTGGGGCTAGGAAGCTCTAGTTTGAGAAGGACCTAGCACTGGATCTTAAAATTTTGAGTACAGAAGTGAACACATAACAGTCTTCTGCCCTGTACTATGAGTAGATCCATAAAACAGCAGGCAGCTCTCTGTTCTTGATTAAATATTCAGTGTCCAAAATTGATTAAATATTAGCAACTGGACCTACACAGCAGTGATTCTGACATTTTGAAGGTGCACGCCATAGAAGTACTGGTTAGCTTTTGGTCTTTTAGGTACAGTGATCCTTTCCCAGCCTTGAGTCCATGGTCCTGAGAACCTTCCAGTGAGGGGGCTCGGTAGTAGATTGGCTAAAAAACCTATTAGGAATAGAGCAGATCTTTGGAAGGTCTTACTAGGATTCTCTCCATTTGTCAAAATAAAGCAGAAAAGAAATATAAACAATTCAGTTTAAAGCAGTGCTTATTGATATTTGCCAGTTAGCCTCCGTATACCATTTCTTATATTCTATCAAGATTGATTTCTCACCCTAGGTAGGAATTTAGGTCAGGAATTAAAAATGGAGTCTGTCATGTTGAGAGGCTGTATAATCTCAAACTATAAACTGGCTCAGGAACATTTAAGTTTGTTTAACCAAAGCATTCTATTAAAATAAAAGTTAGGGATATTTCTCGGCAAACATGTTGGGCCCATATCTTTTCTTTTGAGGTTCACCTCATTGAGGGCAGCCACCACTGTAAACTGGTCCCTTTGCAGATCTTGTGAGAAAAGGAACTTACTGAATCAGGCAGCCAGTATGTGTGGCCCAGTGTCTCACTGGTAATGACCTGACTCATGTCTGTGTGCCTTCCAGCCACCCTCCCAGTTGCAGAGAGCTTCAGCTTCTGCTTGGTCACTTTGCTGTCTGATGTGGCTTATAGGGACCCCTCACTTCGGGATGAGGTAAGTGTGTGGAGAATCAGAGTGCATTTCTATATGATCAAAGAGAGTCCCAAAGTACAGAAAAGAGTAAACAAAATTTTGAAGTTGTTTATGTTGATTTATTTTGTACTAACACACCTAAGAAGTGTTAAATATGTGATAACAGTACCCAGTGATCTCTTGAGTCTTCTCTCATCCAGCCTCCTTGTCCTGTGAGGCAGGCAGCAAAAGGCAGAGGCAGCTCACTTCCTTGACGGCTCACAATCCCTCTTGAGGATTGAAGCCATTCATAGAAGGGAATGATCTACATAGTTGAAATTATACCCAGATTTTAAGTGCCAGATTTTTTTTAGTTATAATTTATTTTGTTGAAATGTTACTTAAATGCCTTTCATACTCCCCTCCTTTTTAAACAAAGAATATGATCATAATCTAAATTTTTTCTTAATCAGATTTTTTGTTTTGAAAATCAATATGTATATGCTGCTATTCTCCAGTCCTGTCAAGGACTGCCTAGTTGCTTGCCTATATGTTACATATTCTTAGCTAGCTATGCTTTTTGAGTCCTTGTATCTGTTTTTTAATTTCTAAAATCTCTTAATATCAAACTGTAAATTCTTTTGTTAGTATTTCTGCCATTAACATTCGTCTCCATCCTTTTTTCTTAGTTTAGTTTCTTTATTTGTAAGTTGGTTAAAGATATAACTAGATCTACTAGAATCATATATCATTATTTTAAAAGTTAATAGGTAGAAGTTAAGGGCTTTTCTGTAAATAACATCAAAATGTCAGTGCTAAAGATGATGGCATAACCTCAATACACGAAATGGAGAAAGCATTGCTTTTCAAGTCTTCATATGTTACTCAGCATCATTTAACATTAGCAAAATGTCAGAAATTTGCCTCGATTAGGAACACGTCATATGAGACCAATTTTATTCTCATCTTTGCCTGGGATTTCCAAGACTGGTAGTAGAGAGAAATAAGGTAAATACAGTCAGGTTGGTCTTCATCCAGGCATTAGACAAACACTCGTCCTGACATCCTGAATCTGGAATATGGGCTGAGGGCTAAAACAATTCGAAAGGTTTGCAGAGCTGCCTGAACGGCATCCTAGAGGGTGACAGGTGAGGTGCCGGCCCAGCAGGAGTCTCCCCTGTACCACTGAAGCAAAAGGAGCCAGGGCCATAAATGAAAATTCAGAAAGCAAGTTGGTTTCATTTATAGATGATACAAAGCTGGGAATTAGAGACCAGTGTAATGAACTAAAGCTAATCCCCTGAGCTTTTGTAGGCATCCATGACAGGCAAAATATACCAGCATCGGTAGAGCTGGCAGCATGTGTAAAAAAGATGTATTTTGCGTTATCAGTGAGCTCATTGAGCCAGCAGTGTGAAGTGGCTGCCGAACAGCTGATGTCATGTACATGGAAGGCTAGAGTGTGTTTTGAGTTTGGTGACTACTCAGGGTGAGCCTAGCATCCCTGGAATATTAAGATCCGTGGAAGATAGCCCTGTATCTTCCTGAGCACCAGAATTCAAGACCGTTTCTGAACATGGGACTACTATGAAATCAGAAGGTGGCACTCAGGATCATGAAGACTTCTAATCATAGGAAATGGATTAAAAAAACTAGCGATATTTAGCCATGAAGAGATTTGGGGTCCTATCACCTGTTTCTCAAATCTGGAAGGAGTGGCTCCAAGGGCCAGTGGTTGCAAGCCCTAGAGGACAACATTGGCCCAGAGTTAGGAGGTGCTCTTGACCAACCAGGAGGACTAGTTTCTGTCTCTAGAAGGTAGGCTGATTGGCCACTTGGCAGAACTGTCATGTGGGGTTTTATGTATCAATGTGGGGTTGGACAAAATAATGTCTAAAGCTCCTCGTAATTTTGAATGAATTTTGTGGTACTTATCTGATTTTGTTTATAAGTTTGTCTCTTCTGTTTCCTTGGCTGTTACAGATTTTAGAGGCACTTTTGCAGGTTTTGCATGTTCTTTTGGGAATGTGCCAAGCCTTGGAGATTCAAGAAAAAGGTATGATTATAGATCCAAGCCTTTTTTTTTCCTTAATGGCTTTTTGATTATTTTTTTCCTTGCTTTTCCCAGTCTTCTTTTTTTGTTCTTTACTATTTATATACTTGATGGATGAAACCTTCCTATATTAGTTTGTCTTTGTTGTGTGTTAACAAAGAAGCCACTTGGGGGTCATGAGCACAGCTCTGCTACCTGAATGGCAGGTGATCTTAGACAAGTCACTTCATCCTTTCTGGGCCTCAGTTTC
Source organism: Suricata suricatta (assembly GCF_006229205.1). Classification (NCBI taxonomy): domain Eukaryota; kingdom Metazoa; phylum Chordata; class Mammalia; order Carnivora; family Herpestidae; genus Suricata; species Suricata suricatta. Next base: position 60,893,862 of record NC_043713.1, on the reverse strand, counting down.
TTCACCTATAACATACCTGACTACCTCTAGTATAAGGCTACCAACATAATCCCAGGAGGAAGAAATACATGGTTTAACTATAGTAAAGGCACCTGATGACATGACTTAACCTGTGTTAATGATTTGGGTGTACTTCCCAAAGAGAGCAGCTGTGTGTGATGGAGATGTAGTCTGAAGTTGTGAATGTCAGCCCTTAGGGTTAGACTTGTTCTGACCCCTGCCATTTGCTTGGGGGTAGGGGAGGTTGTGAGATGTCAGCCGATGTTACAAGCTGGTGCAGCACAGCTCCCTCCCTTTCTGGTATTGGAACATTCTCACTTTGTCTTTTAGAATACCTTTGCAAATATGCGATCCCATGCCTGATAGGAATTTCACGAGCATTTGGGCGTTTCAGCAACACCGAAGAGTCTCTCCTTTCAAAACTGTTCCCCAAAGTCCCTCCTCATTCCCTCCGAGTCCCTGAGGAGCTTGAAGGCGTGCGGAGGCGATCCTTCAATGACTTCCGCTCCATCCTACCCAGCAATCTGTTGACGGTGTGTCAGGAGGGCACCCTGAAGAGGAAGACCAGCAGCGTGTCCAGCATCTCTCAGGTGGGTCTGTGCTCCTGGGAGGCAGGCAGAGAAGTCAGGTCTTGTGAAGTACTCCCTTGAAAAAACCCCACTCGTGTGGTATTCAAGAAAACTCACAAAAAAGAAAAGGTTCTCACTGGAAATCTCTGTAATACAAAAGCTTCCTTTGACTTTTTAACATTTAGAAGTGATTTCATCTCCTAGTCATGAAGTATTTGTTTCCTAGCAGTTGGGTGGGGGACAGTTGGTGCCCTTAAGAAATACATAATTGACTCATGGACACTAGATAAGGATGCCAAAGGCTGAGAATATTTTCATCTCAATAATGACGTATAAAATGTATGGCTAGGCACAAAGATTCTAGGCATATGATATATAGTAGAGAACGCTGTAGCTAAGGTGGGCTTGGGGGAGGAGGTGAGGTGTGAACCAGGACTTGAGATACAAATGTTGGACTGGCAGAGACCTTGTCTAGGGTGAAACTGCCTAAGGTTTGACTGGCCTTTTCTAATCTGTCAGGTGGTTTTGTATTTCAGGTCAGTCCTGAACGTGGGATGCCCCCTCCCAGCTCCCCTGGAGGATCTGCTTTTCACTACTTTGAAGGTGGGCTTCACCTTTCTGACTAGAATATTGGCCTAGTACTTGGAGAGCAGGTTCACTGTGAACTCTTGTGACATTAAAGATGCTAATACTAGTGCTCTGCTGTTGTGCATTTAGAGAGTCAAGCTTTTACAAGGCATTTATTTTCTAGTTTTGTTCAAACTTCTTAAAATTTAATTTTTAAATATTTCAAATATGGAGAAAAGTGCAGAAAATAATATATAGACTCCCATGTCCCTGCTATCAGAATTTTAATAAATTATCCTCGGAAAGTGCTGGTTTTCAATTGAAAGTTGTAATGGTAGGTTCTTCTCTTTTTTTGTTTTAAGGTCATTAAGTATGTAAATAATATTTTTTTAAATGTAATAATAATGAGTAGTACTTTTTATAGAGCTTTGTGGGTCACAGAGCACTTCCACATAATTTACTGAATTTGATATCTGTGACAGCCCTGTACAGTATCAGACATGTGGTTAAATCATCTCTACCATATCTTCAAGGACAGTAAGACTTAAATTAAGTGGTAGGAAGTGGGGAAACCAGAATGCCATGCTTCAGAATGCCATTTATTCCATTTTGGAGCATGCTAATCACTAAAATCATTTCTCAATGGGATCTTGAAAAATGTGAAGAGAATTAAAATGAGGGGAGAATCTTAAATAAATGTGGACAGTGTTTCATAGAATATCTCTTGGCTGTGTGAGAATGTACCCTGTGTTACAGTCTTTGTGTATGTTAGAATGTAAAGGCCAAGCTCACCCACTCAAAATCCTACTCCTTCCAGAGAGAACCACTTGTAGTTGAATATATCCCTTTAGGCTTTATTTTTTATTTTTATTTTTATTTTTTGGTCTTTATTTTATTTTGAGAGACAGAGACACAGAGTGAGTGTGGATGGGGGGCAGAGAAAGAGGGAGACACAAAATCTGAAGCAGGCTCCGGGCTCTGAGTTTTCAGAGAGAGACAGACAGAGCATGATCAGGGAGGGGGAAGGGTAAGGAGGGAGTCATAGAATCTAAAGCAGGCTCCAGGCTCTAAGCTGACAGCTCAGAGCCTGACACAGGGCCCAAACTCCCAAACTGTGAGATCATGACCCAAGCCGAAATCAGACACTTAACCAACTAAGCCACCCAGGCACTCCAAATCTGATCATTTCATTTCCAGCTTATAAACATTCAATGACTCCTTCTCCTCCCCCTGCATAAATCCCAAATCTTAGATCCTTGGCTTTGCAGTTCTGTCTTCTGCCTCCATCTCTGCCCACCACATGCTGGCTAGCTCAGCCATGCAGGGCTTTGTCCTTATTTCAGGGCATCTATCTGGGAGATACCCTCTGATCACAAACTTACCTTATTTATTATTATTTAAAAAATAAACTTGTATATAGGGCACCTGAATGGCTTGGTCAGTTGAGTGTCCAACTTCGGCTTAGGTCATGATCTCGCTGTTCACACACATTTATAATGGAATATTATTCAGCTTTAAGAAAGGAGATTTTGGGGCCCCTGGGTGGCTCAGTCGATTAAGCCTCCGATTTCAGCTCAGGTCAGATCTCACATTTGTGGGTTCAAGCCCCGCATCGGGCTCTGTGCTGACAACTAGCTCAGAGCCTGGAGCCTGCTTCTGGTTCTGTGTCTCCTTCTCTCTCTGCCCCTCCCCCTCTCATGCTGTGTCTCTCTCTATCAAAAATAAATAAAATATTAAAAAAAAGAAAAAGAAAGGAGATTTTGCTCTTTGTAACAACATGGATGAACCTGGAGGACATTATGCTCAGTAAAATAAGCCAGACATGGATAGAAAATAAACAGCATGATTTCACTTATATGTGGACACTTTATTCATAAGTGTTCAATGATTGATTTTATTTTTGTTCTGATTTTGATATATCTAATAATGTTCATTTTTGTCCTAATTTTGGTGGTAAAATATCTTGGGGTCTGGTGGACCTCAAATGTTTGCATCTGTCAACCATTAAAAAGATGTAATTTTTTTTCTTCCTATATTAAGTTATATTGTCTATGTTGTAAATATTAGGATATGATTATATCTGAACTTTGACCTGAAACACATCCTTGTTAGAGACATCACTCTCCAAGGTTTTGAAATCCAGCCTTTACTGCCCCCCCCCTTATTTTTTTAAAGAGAGAGGATGCAAGTGAGTGAAGGGCAGAGAGAGAGGGAGGGAGAGGAAGAGAAAGAGAAAGAAGCCACCTCATCCGAAGCAGGCTGGAGCTCACCTGATGTGGGACTTGAATTCATGAACCATGAGACATGACCTGAGCTGAAGTCAGATGCTTAACTGACTGAGCCACCCAGGTGCCTTCCAGCTTTTACTTCTTAATTTAAAAGCAAAGGATTGGAGTACAAAGAAAGCAAACTCTATACTTTTGTTGGTTATTGAGGGAGTCAACATGATCAGCTTGGGGAAGTATCCTGGTAGTATGTTACCATGACTGATTTTCTGGTTCTCTTCCCCACCAGTGTCTTGCTTACCCGATGGGAGCACCCTGGAGCCTGATCACTACTTCTCCACCATCAGTTCCAGCTTCTCAGTTTCTCCTCTTTTCAACGGCATCACCTATAAGGAATTCAATATTCCACTAGAAATGCTTCGAGAACTCTTAAACTTGGTAAGGAAAGCATTGGTGGAACAACAGATCCTGTGTACATCTAGCAGTAAAATTGATAGAGGTGTTGGCTTGTTTTTTTTTTTTTAAGAAAATCTAGGATTTAAAAAAAATAATTAAAAAACTAGGAGGGGCACCTGGGTGGCTCAGTCAGTTGAGCATCTGGCTTCGGCTCAGGCCATGATCTCACGGTTCGTGGGTTCGAGCCCCACTTCAGCCTCTGTGCTGACAGCTCAGAGCCTGGAGCCTGCTTCAGATTCTGTGTCTCCCTCTCTCTCTGACCCTCCCCTGCTCATGCTGTCTCTTTCTGTCTCTCAAAAATAAATAAAAAACATAAAATAAATTAAAAACAAAGAAAAACTAGGAGATTTTCAGTATTTCAACATACCAGTTAGAAGTCATAAATTTTTGATTAAAGAAGGAAGGAGAGTAGTGTTCGTGGAGTCATTTGTACCATATATTGTCATGGAATGCTTGCAGCAGTCGTTGGAAGAGGCAGCCATTCATCCGCATTTTAGAGGTAAGGCAGTCAGTGCCAAATATGTCAAGGATCTACAGGCAAAGGGCACGGCCAGGGTTCAGCCCAGGGAGTCTGACCCCCAGTCTAGTTCCTATTGCACCTGACTTCCTCCCACGTTCTGCTCTTTTTAGATCAGTACAAAAACCTATATTTTTCATATTTGGGTACCTAGGAGTGACTGCTGAAGTGAAGTCAGAGAAGACATTGGTGCCGCAGTCCCAGTCCCAAAATAGAGGGGCCTTTGATCCAGGGACTCTGAAGGTGTTATGACTGAGCTGGGTTGCTTCAAGACAGATTCAGGTGGGTAGGTAGGGTGGAGACGTTATCAAGGGCAGACCCTAAGGATGGAATTTTCTCCTTTGGAAAGAATGAGAAGGAACAAAGATGACACTTTTGAAAGCATGAAGCATGTGCTGGAGAGAGCAGCCATCTCCTTCAGTGTGGCTCACTCAAAAAGGATGGCTGTAGGCTGAAGATGTAGGAAGACATTAAAGCAATGGCAATGGTTACTGAGGATAGAGCCACAATGAATTACTAAATAGCCTAGCATGTTTTTGATTTGTCCTCAAGAAGGAAAACTCTCCCTCAACTCCTCAGCGTGAGTGTCCCAGATGGAACATGGTCTGGTTGGCCTTCTCAGATGGTCAAATCGTTCTTTCAAGTATCATGTCAAAAATCCCAACTGATGGCTGCATGTTTCAGACTCTTCATAAATTGTTTTTTCCAATATTATTTTAACTTCTTAAGGCTAGCTTTTCTTCTAGGCAATTTTTCATTTCTTCTGGCATGTTGTTTATCGTTGTCTCTACATTTCAAAAATCAGCTTCTTTAAGTACTACAGCAGGGGCAGCAGACTGTTTTTACCAGGACATTCTGCGGTTGACAGAACAGTTCATTCCTATACTGAGTGCTGGTACAGAGACCAGGTGTGGAAATAATATCTTCTGTTAGAAAGTTAGAATGTATGCTGTACTCTGAGTACCTAGGCAGCTTCCGATGAGCCAGTGCCCCAGGCCTGTGGAAGAGGTGGAGTCATCAGAGCTGAGGACCATCTGTGAAGGTGTTCCTGATGTCTGGGAGGAGGTTTGGGTGAATTGTCAGTGATGCCCAGAGTTTGAATGCTTTCACATCCTGGAAATGAAAATCTAATGTCAGTAAATTTAAGGGAGTTGGTTCCTTTCCTGTTTTTATGTTATTCCAATTGAGGGCAAGAAAACAAGTTCCAAGTGATGGAAGAATTAAGGACATTTTGTATGTATAGTTTGATGTGGAGCTATAATGAGTATATTGTTAGCCTATTAATTCCATCCAATTTTTCACACTTGTTCTGTGGTTTTATCCATCAGCATGATTTGTTCTTTAGTGGAAGGAGCTGACATTTCTGTCTCTCACTATGTTCATCAGATGCCTCGTGTGATCTTATTTCCCTAATAGGTGAAGAAGATTGTCGAGGAGCCTGTTCTCAAATCGTTGGATGCAGTCGTAGCCAGTGTGTTAGAGGTACGTCACTTTTGAGTTCAGCCTGATGTGAACTTTTGCATAGAGAGAATAGGAAGAGGTTTTTTTGTTGGGGGGTGGGGGGGACTGGGGGTTGGGGGAGGCTGAAGAGACAGCTTAGCCCCTATAATGGCAACACAACTGCCATCTGAGAACTTGCTCTGTGCTGGCTCTTTTAAATAGATCATCTCACAGCGGTCTCATGGCCCCTTGGCTGTCTTTCTCCTCCTCCAGTTCCCGTAAGATGGCCAAACATAGTGAGCCTGCAGCAAGAGGAGGGTTGTTTGCCCTTCTGGGATGCAGGGGACAGCCTCCCACAGGCATCTCTGGATAGCCTGAGTTTATCTGTTGTTTTCTTCTGCCTGATACTTGGAGGGTGAGGAGAATAATTCAAGTGTTCCAAGTGGTGAATCGTGATAAATGGTATTCTGTCTTTCTAATGCTACGTCAGGAATATAATACCCAGGCATCTCTAGAAGGCAGAGGGAGGTCTTGGAGAGAGTTTTGGTGGCATGGTCATGTGCCTCTCCTCCCTCACAGGCCAATCCTAGTGCTGATCTCTACTATACTACATTCAGTGACCCTCTCTATGTGGCCATGTTCAAGATGCTACGTGACACTCTGTACTACATGAAAGGTAAAGATGGTTTGTGCCCACATGTGACAATGATGACACTGGTTTCCAGGTCACTGCCGCAGGTCTGTGCTTCCTTTCTTCTGGGGCCACTTAAAAACACATAAGTAGCATGTCACATTACTGAAATTTTGAGAAGCAAGTAAGAAAAAACAGATCTGTCCATGATCCTGTGCCCCTGATACTATCCATGATGGCTTCTTTGGTGGAATTTATTTCCTCAGGGTCTTTCCTGACATGGCCATGTTGTAGTGCCCTGATCACCTGATCATGTGTATACAATATTTCAAAAAGTTAAAAAAATAAAATGAGGCACTCATAGCCTTTTTTTCCCTTAAATTTTTTTTTAAATTTATTTTTTTAATTTACATCCAAGTTAGCATATAGTGCAACAATGATCTCAGGAGTAGATTCCTTAAGTCTCTTACCCATTTATCCCCTCCCCCTCCCACAACCCCTCTAGTAATCCTCTGTTCTCCATATTTAAGAGTCTCTTACGTTTTATCTCCCACCCTGTTTTTATATTATTTTTGCTTCCCTTCCTGTATGTTTATCTTTTTGTATCTTAAAGTTCTCATATGAGTGAAGTCATATGATATGTATCTTTCTCTGACTAATTTCGCTTAGCGTAATACCCTCTAGTTCCATCCACATAGTAGCAAATGGCAAGATTTCATTCTTTTTGATTTCTGAGTAATACTTCTTTGTATATATCTATACACCACATCTTTAACTATTCATCCATCAATGGACATTTGGGCTCTTTCCATACTTTGGCTATTGTTGATAACGCTGCTATAAACCTTGGGGTGCATGTGCCTCTTTGAAACAGCACACCTGTATCCCTTGGATAAATACCTAGTAGTGCAATTGCTGGGTCATAGGGTAGGTCTATTTTTAATTTGTTGAGGAACCTCCATACTGTTTTCCAGAGTGGCTGCACCAGTTTGCATTCCCAGGCACTCATAGTCTTATAACTCAGAGAAAGTGTCCTAATAGTTTAGCATGCACACATACACAAATATAGCCCTTCCTTCCATTTTCCCTTTTGTACATTTTTAAAACATGTTTTCTGCATTCTTCTCTTATGTTACAGAACAGTTTTTATCAACTTAAGTGTTTCTTGTTTAAGTTTTATTTTGAGAGCACAAGTGGGGGAGAGGCAGAAATTCCCAAGCAGGCTCCAGGCTGTCAGTACAGAGCCCAACACGGGGCTCGAACTTACAAGCCTTGAGATAATGACCCGAGCTGAAGTCTGACACTTAATTGACTGAGCTACCCATGTGCCCCTCAACATAAGTTTTGATGACTGTGTGATACTCTGTCAAGCAGATGTACTATAATCTAGTTAGCTGTTTTCCTAATTCAGTTTTAAGAGCTCCTGGGATTGAGTCTGGCTGGGGCCTCAGCAAGTGTTAAGTTCACAAAGGAGGGTGGAAGGGGCAGCCTTGCTCAGCCTGACCCCCAGGAACCCCGACGCTTCTTTCCCCACCTGAGCTGCATGTGGCTGGCTTCCTTCGCTCTTCTGACTTGTGCTTGTCACGGGGGTTCTCCTGAGTTTTCAGGCCCCAAAGATGAGAGTTTGAAGAAGCTGTGAACTCTGGGTGCCCCCAAAGATCCAGCCCTGTAGCAAGGGCATTCTCTTCTTCAAGCTGCAACCAGATTTTGCCCTTAGCTGATAGCCAAAAAACCCCTTATAAAAAAATTGGGGTGTCTGGGTGGCTTAGTTGGTTATGTGTCTGACTCTTGGTTTCAGCTTGGGTCATGATCTCGTGATCTCACAGTTCATAAGATCGAGTTCCACATTGGGCTTTGGGCTGACGGTGCAGAGCCTGCTTGGGATTCTCTCCCCTCTCTCTCTGCTCCTCCCCAACTCGCTCGCTCTGTCTCTCAAAATTAAATAAATAAACGAAAAAAAATCACCAAAGTTATTTCTCATTGTTAGTTGGACCAGTTCCCACGATGATACAGGCCAGTTTCTGTGTTTCATACATTAGGGTTTTAGTATATTTATATATTTTAGTATATTGACTGCTTAAAACACAACGTGGCTCTCACTTCCATGGGAAATGGTCATCTCCTTTGAGTGCCAGGTGGTGTGTGTGCTGGAGCCAGCAGCAGACCTACTCCTCTTGGGTTTCTGTTAGAGAAAGACCATAGAGGTGCTGCCTTGAATTTTGGTGGTTTTATTTCCACCTGAAATGCCTGCTCTCTTTCCCACAGACCTCCCAACCTCCTTTGTGAAGGAGATCCATGATTTTGTGCTGGAGCAGTTCAACACGAGCCAGGGGGAGCTTCAGAAGATTCTGCATGATGCAGACCGGATCCACAATGAGCTGAGCCCCCTCAAGCTGCGTTGCCAGGCAAATGCTGCCTGTGTGGACCTCATGGTCTGGGCTGTGAAGGATGAGCAAGGTGAGCACGAGCTTCTGCGGTGCCCCAGATGTCTGGTGTTCTCTCCCGCAGTTGAGGAAACGAAACAAGAGAGGAGATGATGGGCAAGGACATGGGGCCTGTGTGTTCTTTCCACTGCCTCCTGCTGGTTCTTTAGGCTTTTACGTGAAGTGGGAACTCTATGCTGAAGGAAAAGGTGCTTGTCTAGGGTGCACAGCAGAATGGGAAGCACGTAGCGGACTGTGGATGGCTGCCACATGCAGAGCACTGGGGACAAGAGGCTCAGGGCCAGCAGAGAGGAGAGAGCAGTCACATACGACACAGGATGGTGTTTTCACAACAGAAAAGGAAAGGTGCCTGCTGTAAATACTTCCTGGTATAACCACTTATTATTAATTAAGCCTGCATAAAGTATGCCTCTAGGCTTTTAGTTATGTGATTAGTTGGTGAACATGTATTTTGTAAATATTGGCCTTTGCTAATCGTTCACACCCTCCTCTGATTTTGAATTTAGGTGCAGAAAATCTTTGCATCAAGCTCTCTGAGAAGCTGCAGTCTAAGACATCCAGCAAAGTCATCATTGCTCATTTGCCATTGCTTATCTGCTGTCTGCAGGTCAGTCTCCCTGACACTGGAGGAATTTCGATCCCATCTACAAATCATTCTTGTTACATCATTCAGGCTCTGGTTAGCTCACCAGCAGCAGAGTCTGAGCTGTTGTCTTTTTTTTCCCCTTAATGTTCGTTTATTTATTTTGGGAGAAAGAGTGTGAGTGAGGGGCAGAGACAGTGAGAGGGAGAGAATCCCAAGAAGGCTCTGTGCTGTCAGTGAGGAGCCCAACCAAAACGGGGCTCAATCCCACAAACCATGAGATCATGACCTGAGCCAAAATCAAGAATCAGATGCTTAACCAATTGAGCCACCCAGGAGCCCTTGAGCTATTGTTGTCTTTAGGAACTTGAGCTAGAGCCTGCCATGGACACAGTTCACCAATGAGTGGGAAGTCACTGCTGACAGTATGCCAGGGATTTCTGTCATTTCTGGGCACAGCTGAGTAGTCCTTTGTGGAGAGGCTGCCCTATAGCTACTGGGCCATTCCCAAGGCTGCAGGCAAAGTGTTGAAGGCATCTTCTGACTTCTGCAGTCCCAGGTCTGCTTTCTTACCTTGCTGAAATACAAACCCCAGTAACTCTACATCAGCCATTGTTCAAAAATTATATTGTGTACCATTTCTTCCCTAAATTTGCTTTAGTAATATATCTCCCCTTTAGGCTGAGCAGAGTCTAGACCATCCTCTCCCCCCCCACCCCGCCCCCATGAACTAAGTGACCCTGGGAGATTTGACCTTGGAAATTTCTGGTCAAACTTGTGTATCTGAAGCATTCAGCATCTCACTGCTTGGGCCTGCTCAGCTGGCCACAACCTGGCTTGAGTAACAGATTGATGGTGTATTATAGGGTCTGGGCCGCCTGTGTGAGAGGTTCCCAGTGGTGGTACATTCGGTGACGCCGTCTCTGCGGGACTTCCTGGTTGTTCCGTCCCCCGTGCTGGTGAAGCTCTATAAATGCCACAGTCAGTACCACACAGGTAATGGATGACTGTACCCAAGGCCACCTCTCCAGTCCCTAAGTGCCATGTGCCCTTGAGGCTCCAAGAAAAGGACCACATGACCTTGTATGTGAGCCCACCATAATTTTGTGACTGAGAGGTTGTGGCTGGGCTCTGCACCCTGCTCTGTACTTGGGCTCATTCCTCCTTCATGCATTTCTTCATGTCTTTCCCTACATGACCCCCTCCAGGCTCCAGTTCTTTCCTTCTTCCACCCTTCCCTAGCATATTCTCCTGCTGTCTCTGAGGGGTTTTGGCTCTTTCTGTCATTGAGGCAGTATAAAGTATGAGTCCATTGTGTCCCAGACAAAGGGCCAGGAACTGTCCATGCTTCATCTCAGCTAGTCCCTATCCCTGCCTCATGAGTGTGTTATCATGTTTCTGTAACAGGGACATAGGTTCAGAGCAAATCTGATCACCTGTAACTGTTAGCATTCACTAGCACCTGCTGGGGCTCTAATATATTGCTTATCCCACCCAGTCCTGTGCTGTGGGTGCTTTGTTCTCTCCCTTCAGATGAGGAAACCCAATCTTCTGCTGGTGAAAGACTTCCCTAAACCCTGGGATGAGGAGGGGCCTCTAAGGCTCCTGCTCTCACACTCACCCCCCTACCCTTACTAGTTTTGCACATGTAAGCTAGATAACCCTTGGGGAGAGGACATGTCTCACCCTCAGGGTTGGGTGTCTGTGGGTGCTCATCGGGACTTTTGAATAATTTCTTAAGAAATTGCTATGTTGCATATTTATCACTTTGCAACCTAAATATTTTTACCTTTGTTTAAACAAGTTTGTTTCATCCTTTCTCTTCTCACTTTTGTTTCTGAGATGTTTGTTCAAATCATTTTAGAAGGGTTGCTTTTATAAGCTAAAAATAATGAGCATATTATTTTTGATTTTGAATTATGGACAAGGGGATGGGAAATGATAGACTTAACCAGATACATACTTGCATTTTTACATTTAGTTGCTGGTAATGATATAAAAATCAGTGTAACCAACGAGCATTCTGAGTCAACCCTGAATGTCATGTCGGGAAAGAAGAACCAACCCTCCATGTATGAGCAGCTCCGGGACATTGCCATTGACAACATCTGCAGGTGGGAGACCACCCAGAGGGATGGGGGACCTGGGGAGGAAGGAAACAAGTTTCAGATACAATTATTTTATTAAAATATAAGAAATGTTTGTAATTTTTTAAAGCTTGTTCCTGATTATTTAAGCCTACATCTGTTTTAAAAGGAGGGATTATTACATATTTAAAAAAAAATAAAGCTTCTTGCTTTTCTTCTCCTGATTAAAAACATAATTAAAAACAGAAAAGGTGTGCAATGTACAGAAGAGTAGAAAGAAAGGAATTATCCATCAGCCTACCATCCAGAGTAACAACACATTGTCATGTTTTTTCTTTTTTTCTTTTGTATAATTTTTAGTGTAAGAGATGGGTTTTATATGATCATGTGTCCTTGCTGCCCAGGCTCTGGCTATGTGAACTCTTGCTTTCCAAACTCAGGAAGCACATGCATTCTGATTTATATAAAAATATCTCTCTCCGTCTGAAATCTGGCTCCTTGTTCTCACAAGCCCAATCAAGAGTGTATGATGGCCCCTCTCCATCAGACACATGCTCTTCTCTGCCTCTATGGCCTTGGAGCCAAACAGATACAGAGAGCGAGAAATGCCTGGAAAGATTTTGTGTCCTTATAGGCCTTTAAAAGTTCCCCTTTTCTTTAGGAAATAAGCATTTCTCCATACTATCAAAACCTTGATATATCGTTTAGTATTCCCTCAGCTGTCCTGGGACCATCTGTCTTGAATTAGCTACTGTGACTTTTGTTAAGGAACAGTGCTGGAAATTTTACATTGGGATTAGGGTGAGTGTAACATTTTGAAGGAAACTGTTCTGGTCAAATAATGAAGTTACTGTTTCTGACTGAGATATTTATCAAGTGGGCAAAATCTGTAGCAATTCTTTGAATTCATTCTGTGTAATGACTTTCATTCAGATTTCTTGGGGGGAAAGTGCTCAGAGCAGTTCTTTAAACTCTGTGGACCTGACAAAGGGGAAAAAAGCAAACAAAACACTCATTTGTTGTTCTGATGTCCAATGCTGTGTGGGTTTTCTCGCGGCCCAGGTGCCTGAAGGCTGGCTTGACGGTGGACACGGTGATCGTGGAGGCCTTCCTGGCCAGCCTCTCCAACCGTCTCTACATCTCCCAGGAGAGTGACAAGTATGTCCCATCCCTGAGGGGGCAGCCAGGGGTTCCCAGAAGACCTATGGGGGCTACCTGGTGTCTTGCATGTCTGTGCTCTTTCTTGCACAGTCTGGAGTTGTGCATCGGGTCTGTCCCTTGACTTAGGTTTAAACTTTAGAGTGTCAATCCTGGACCACTGTTTGGAAGCAGAGAAAGATCTCTGTCTTACTGCTCAGTGCCAGGGACTTGATGTTTCTTTTGCTAGTTAAGGATTTCAGGTGCCACTGTCAGATGACTGTGGTAACATTTGTTACCGTTAGCTGTAGCTTGGGTAGCTTCTGGGTTTTGTTTCCCAGAGGACTGTTCTGAGGATGCTTCTGTTTTTCCCTCTCATAGAGATGCTCACTTGATTCCTGACCACACCATCCGAGCCTTGGGACACATTGCGGTGGCCCTGAGGGACACCCCAAAGGTTATGGAACCGATTCTGCAGATCCTGCAGCAGAAATTCTGCCAGCCTCCTTCCCCCCTTGATGTTCTCATCATTGACCAGCTAGGCTGCCTGGTTATCACTGGAAACGTAAGGCAGGGCCTACTGTGAAACCCACTACCCTATGCAAGCTTTGTTACCCTCCTTTGCCTATCAGGAACGTTAAAATAAATTTACCCTGTAGCGTTAAGTGCTCACCACTGTTTTGACATTGAACAGGGAGAGTTTTTCCAAGTAAAAGAGAATAATATTATGGTTCCATAAGAGCTAGGGAAAAAAAAAGAAGCTTAAACTTATTTCATGCTAACACTAATAACATGTAATAGGATTTAAATTGAAACCATTTCCCCTTTAGCTTTTGAGGTTTGCCTAAAGCTTTAGGAATGGATGCCCGTGCTGGTCTTTCAGGCCTTTTTTATCGTCCATGCCTGATTCCAGAAGCTTTCCTTTGAATGATGGGGCCTTTTCCATGTTCCAAGGAGGGGCTTTCATGGAGAAGTCGTGACATGGTTTAACTGTCCCTCACTCTCTTCCAGCAATACATTTACCAGGAAGTGTGGAATCTCTTCCAGCAGATTAGTGTGAAGGCCAGCTCTGTCGTGTACTCGGCTACTAAAGATTACAAGGATCATGGCTATAGGTAACTCTCTAGACCTCATTGTCACTTTAGATCATGACAGTTTTTAGCCCCCTTTGAAAGTCTGAAGTTTGGGGATTTTTTTGAATGAACTTTTCTTCCTTCAAAAGCATTATATGTTACACATTAGGGCATGCACAGGCAGGAAATGAAGCCCCCATGCTACTGCCATGAGGAGCTGAGCACCTCAGTGTCATTATCCCAGACCCTCCCTGACTCCAGTCAGGCTCTGAGTGTTCACCCAGCTGACCCACTTTTTTATGTCACAGCACCTCAGCCATGCCATTAACGTTCCTCCATGTGCCTGTCACCTTTAATGGCTGTGTAAGTGTCTCATCATATAGCGGCACCAAGGTACTTCCTTTTTTATTTTTTATTTTTTTAAACATTTATTTTTTTATATATGGATAATCCTTTATATTGTTTTTTATATAGTTTATTGTCAAGTTGGTTTCCATATAACACCCCATGCTCATCCCAACAAGTGCCCTTCTCCATGCCCATCACCCATTTTCCCCTCTCCTCCAACCCCATCAACCCTCAGTTTGTTCTCGGTGGGGTTTTTTTTTTTGTTTTTTGGGGTTTTATTTTTGGTTTTTTGTTCTCTGTATTCAAGAGTCTCCTATGGTTTCCCTCCTTCTCTCTCTGTAACTATTTTTTTTCCCCTTCCCCTCTCCTATAGTCTTCTGTTAAGTTTCTCCTGATCCACATATGAGTGAAAACATATGGTATCTGTCTTTCTCTGCCCGACTTATTTCATTTAGCATAATACCCTCTAGTTCCAAGCACATTGCTTCAAGTGGCCAGATTTCATTCTTTCTCATTGCCATGTAGTATTCCATTGTATATATAAATAGAGAGAGACAGAGAGCATGAGTGGGGGAGGAGCAGAAAGAGAGGGAGACACAGAATTTGATTTAGGCTCCAGGCTCCGAGCTATGAGCACAGAGCCCAATATGGGGGTTGAGCTCACAAATCATGAGATCATGACCTGAGCCAAAGTCAGACTCCCAACCAATTGAGCCACCCAGGTGCCCCAGCACCGAGATATTTCTAACAGATATTTCTGGTACCCTATCTTGGACATTAGGTAGTTTTCCAGTTTTTCTCCTGGTAAGTGCTACGTTGAACAATCTAATAGCTACCTATCTGTGAGTGTCTCTGATCCTTCCTCAGGATAGATTCAGAGAGGTGGGATTTGGAGGATCAAAGGGAGTGGACATTTTACATCTTTGCAAGTTTGATATTTGTGTAAAGTCTGGCCAGTTTTTCCAGAAGTCTAAGATATGCTTCTTTGTCTATTCCTTGCCCTTACTGGAAATGCTATAAGGGCAGGGCACATTTTTCCACATATGGAGGATTTCACAAGAGTTTGACAGATCAAGGGAAGAGAGGGACAGAGAGGTGGGGGCAGGAAGAGAGGTTGCCTCTTTGTTGGCATTTCTGTTCTCTCCTCCTGACCGTTACGTGCAGGCCTCACTCTGAGATTCTCTCTGAGTCAATTTAGTGGGTGGGAGTGTGGGTGTGACCTCTGAAGATGATCTCACTCTCTCTATGGCTCCATTTCTTCATCTGTCAAAATGAACGCCTGTCTCTAGTTGTGTGGGTAGTTGAGATTGTCTGTGGGAGCCGAGGCTACCAGAACAGCCAGTTTAGGGAGGCAGTCAGCTCACCTCCTCTTTGTCCATCCATCTGCCCATCCCGGTCTCTGTGAAGAAACTGACATGCAGACCAAAAACAATACTTTCCCTCATTGCTTCCTTGTCCTGAAAGTGACCCCTGTACCTCCTTGGCCTTCATATCCTCCCCTCCATGTCTTTGCTCCTGCTGTTTTCCTTCTGACTCTTGCCTCCATCTTACTGCTGTGGGCAGTACTTGGCCTTCTCCATGCCTACCATCTCTTCAACTTCTGACTCCAGTTCACTCTTCCATGAAAGTCTTTTCTGATACTACCACCAGAAGTGGTTTGTCCTCTTCCTCACCAGTGGAAACCTTTACTGCCATTTATTTGCCCTTACCTCCCAGGATTTCACATGTCTGTGAAGGGGGTGCTGTTTGCTCAGAGATTTCCAGGGGCCAGACGGGGTGCTCCTTATTTCACATGGAGTGTTTCATTCCTCCTACACCCTGTGAAGAGGAGATTGTTTAATTTTTGCTTTACTCAGGGGGAAACTGAGGCTCAATGATGAGCCGCTCACCTGGGATGAGAAGTGGCAGGCTCTGGCTGCCCCCAGGCCTTCAGAAGCCTGGCCAGCCTTGCTGGTTTGCTGTGTCTGGCTGGGGAGACATCGTCAGCTTCATATCCAGGGCTTGCGTGGGACCAGCACTGTCCTGATGTAGATTGTCCCAGGGTCACTGAGTGCTTCCTGTCTGATATGAGCTAACATTAACATCAGCCCCATGGTGAGGTGGCATGGGGAGGAAGCTGATCATGAAAGGATAGTTTTATAGGTGGTAATAGTGAATTAAGGCTACCTATAATTTGAAAGGAAAGCAAGGTCCAGCCAGGATTTTAGCTATGTAATGGGCTCTCAACACTCAGAAAGAAGTGTCCGAAGACTTCAAAAGTTCCATAGGTGTGGATTTCTAGTATCTAAACGGAGACCAAGATGGACAGACCAGGTCCTTAATGTGAGTGGTCCTTTCTATAGCCGCTGACTTTCCTTTAGGGGCTGATGTTCACAGAAAAGTTCATCCCCTCTGGAGGGTTCCGTTTTTCACAGGCACTGAGAGGGGCATGATGAGGCAGGAGTTAGCCTCACCCCTGCAGTGTAGGCCCGTGTTGTGGCAGCTGTCATTTCTCTCTCTGCCAGGCACTGCTCCCTGGCTGTGATCAACGCCCTGGCCAACATCGCAGCCAACATCCAGGACGAGCACCTAGTGGATGAGCTGCTCATGAACCTGCTGGAGCTGTTTGTGCAGCTGGGACTGGAGGGAAAACGTGCCAGTGAGCGGGCCAGCGAGAAGGGGCCTGCCCTGAAGGTAGGCAGGAGGAGGGCGGTCACTCTGGGGCTTCTGGTAAAACGCAAGAACAAAGGGATTCCTTCTCAGGGGTGCTGGCAGGAGTCCTGAGAGGGTGGCTATTTTGTAGAACCATGTCGGACTAGTGTCAGCTGCCTCTTCCAGCCCAGGGTGGTGTCAGCAACCTAGTGTGGATTCCCCCAGACCCTTCTCTTCCTTCTCTCAGCCATCAGGAAGTCAGGGGGCTGAAGCTTTCATCAGAACACAGTGACAACATGAGAAGGGCCAAATCTGACCTAATCTCGGGCTCTCCAGGGACACAGGTCCATAGGGACAGACAGAATGACAGGTCTCAGGGTCCCAAATAGACAGATTGAGGAGTTAAGCCTCCTTCCCCATTAACTCCTCTCTGTCTTCCAGAGTCCCCACCTTTATCCTCCTTTGTCTTTTCCTCCCACCTCCCCTTCTTTCCTTCCCCTTTCCCTTCCTCTTCCCCAGACAGTTACTGTCTGCTTACTGTGTGCCTAGATCGGGGATCAGCTCACCTTTTCTGTGAAGGGCCAGACTATGCTTGTTTTAAGCTTTGTGGGCCTTATAATCTCTGCTGCAATTACTCAGCTCTATTGATAGAATAAAGCCAGTTAAAGAGTGGGTGGCTGTGCTGCTGTGAAACTTTATTTCTAAGAATAGGTGGTGGATCAGATTTGGCCATGGGCACAGTTTCTTGACCCTTGTTCTAGGTGCTGGAGGTATGGAAGTGAACGGGCAGACAAAGTGCCTGCTCCTGTGGATAGCAAAAACAAAACGGGGCAGTGAGGCGAGTGGCACTTTAGATCAGGCTGTGTGAGGTTCTGAGGAGGTGACAGTTAAGTTGGAAACTGAGTGAAAAGGAGCCCTCTGTGTGAAAATCTTGGTCAAGGGGGAGTAGCTGGTGCAAAAATGGGGTTCTGAAACCCTTTGCTCTAATTTAGCCTTGCTTTGCTGGACTCCCCTGACAGTGACCTGGGTGACTGATTTCTTTCTTTTATTTTATGTTTATTTTTGAGAGAGACAGAGAGACAGACCATGAATGGGGGAGGGGCAGAGAAAGAGAAAGACACAGAATCTGAAGCAGGCTTCAGGCTCTGAGCTGTCAGCACAGAACCTGACATGGGACTCGAACTCACAAACTGCAAGATCATAACCTGAGCCAAAGTTGGATGCTTAACTGACCAAGCCACCCAGCTGCCCCTCTTTTTTTTTTTTAACTTTATTTATTTGTTTTGAGAGAAAGAGAGAGGATATGAATAGTGGAAAGGCATAGAGAAAGAGGGAGAGAGAGAATCCCAAGCAGGCTCCATGCTGTCAGCACAGACCCCGATATGAGGCTCAAACTCAAGAGCTGTGAAATCATTACGTGAGCCAAAATCAAGAGTCAGACTAACCACCTGAGCCACCCAGGTGCTCCTCAGTGACTGATTTCTCAAGTCTGCCAGGATGGTGCACAGCTAGGTCCATCCCAACACATATAAGACAGAATCATCTGTCGTGTCCAGTGGGATCTTTGGCATCAAGAGAGAGGGCTGCTCAGAAATGCATGGGGGCACCCGGCCCCTAAGAAAGCAGAGGTCGTGATGTGTCTGTGGGTGTCGTTCTCCTTGCCTCCCCTGGAAATTGTACCTCAGTGCCCAGAAGGATGCCCCTTGGACCCAAGGGCTGTTCCCTCTGCTGCTCTCATACTACAAGTTTACAGCCTCAAGACTCAGGATATAATGCTTCATTCATGGACTGAGGGTGGGGATTGTGCCCCAGGGGTACAGGGACCCCTTTTTTACCCTTCAGATGCAGAGCTGTTAATTTTGTTCTTTGTAAATAGTTCCTGTTTATGCTCATGCAGGGACTAGCCCAGTGTTTATTGAGCAACTGCTGTGCTTTGCCAAGGAGATGGGGCCTCAAGGAATAAGGGGGCTTACAGGATTAGTGAGAGGGGATTGGCCAACATGTGCCCCATTGAAGACAAAGAGCTATAATTATAAATTTTAAAATGACAATTAGGGGCGCCTGGGTGGCTCTGTTGGTTAAGCCTCCGACGTCGGCTCAGGTCAGATCTCATGTCCGTGGGTTCGAGCCCCGCATCAGGCTCTGTGCTGACAGGTAGCTCAGAGCCTGGAGCCTGCTTCTGGTTCTGTGTCTCCTTCGTTCTCTGCCCCTCCCCCTCTCATGCTCTGTCTCTCTCTGTATCAAAAATAAATAAAACATTTAAAAATAAAATAAAATTACAATTATTCCAGTCACTCTGTATTTGGGAGGTCCTTAGTTTCCAGAGAGGGGCAGGAAGGGCTGGAGATTCTATCCTCACTACCGAGTGGCTGTGGGGCTTTGGCAAACTACTCAAATGCTGTTTTCTCCCCCCGAAGATTAAGTTATTACATATGAAACGCTTGAAATAGTGCATGGCACACAGGAGGTGCTCAATGCCCTTAGGTGCTCCTGCTAATATAAAAAATAAATTGAATGTGCTAGGGGAATGCTTCCAGAACTTTGGCTAATCAGTGTGTACTTTGGTTTAGCTTCATTTGTGTGTCTCACCAGGGAACCTACCTTTTAGAGTTATTTTTTATTTTTTTGTAGTTATTTTTTAAGTAACTCCCAAATTTTCTGTAACTTGGAAAGAATATATGTTTAGTGTAGAAAAGATGCAGAACTAATAAAGTAAAAAGTACCCATGATCCCTCTACTCAGATATACTAATTGTTGACATTTTCAAAGACTTTCTCCTAGATTTTTTAATGTTTATTTAGTTTTGAGAGAGAGAGAAAGAGAGTGCGAGCAGGAGAGGGGTAGAGAGAGGAGATACAGAATCCAAAGTAGGCTCCAGGCTCTGAGCTGTCATCACAGAGCCTGATGTGGGGCTCGAACTTATGAACTGTGAGACTATGACCTGAGCCAAAGTCAGACACTTAACCAACCAAACCACGTAGGTGCTCCCTTCCTAGATTTTTTAATGCAAATATATTTATTTTACATAATTGGGATTATATAATATCATACTCTGAAATCCTGATTTTTTTTCTATTTAAAATTTGCTGTGGACACCTTCCAAGGTGATTAAATATTTTTCAGAAAGTTGTCTTTTTTTTTAGTTTATTTATTTATTTTGAGAGACAGAGAAAATGCATGGGTGAGGGGCAGAGAGAGAGAGAGGGAGAGAGAGGATCCCAAGCAGGTTTTGGACTGTTAGTGCATAGCCCATTGTGGGGCTTGAACTCATGAACCATGAGATCATAACCTGAGCCAAAACCAAGAGTTGGACCACCTGGGCGCCCCAAAATTTGTCTTTTTAACAGTTGTGTGGTATTTCACACAGGGGCCATGTTTTATGTAACCATTCTGTTTAACATGTGTCGATTTTTTTTGCTATTAAAATGATGTTGGGTAAGCATGTTTATCGCTTTGTATGTACCTCATCATTTCTTTGAAATTAAAACTAGGTTTGTCTTTTTTTCTTTTAATAAAAGAAATACATGCTTTTGATGATTCGATCCCATTCTTTTCTAGGCTTCTAGCAGCGCAGGGAACTTGGGCGTACTCATTCCTGTAATCGCTGTGGTGAGTATTCATTAACCAAGTGGTTTCAGACTTCAGATACTGTGCTCATGTTTTCATGGTGCTTAGTGGCGCACTGCAAATTCCTTAGCAGAATGCTGTGTGGGGGCCGAAGTGCTTCTGTACATGTGGCCGTGTTTCTGCCACCACCAGCTGTTCTGGGACTGTCCCATTGGTAGGTGCCTGCTGTGGCCAAACCACCTCACTCCCTTTCTTTGTGCTCTGCCTGAACCTCCTCACCAGTTGACCAGGAATCCCACTTTTGTGTTCCCTTTTGTGTGTCTCCCAAGTCTGAGGTGTGGCTCCGGGTTTTGTCCTGTGTCTCACACCCTGCTCTGGGGCCTCTGACTGATGGTGGGCAGGCTCTGCTTCCATCCCCTCCCGATCCCTTCCAGTGAGATGAGTCCTGGAGCCTCTGCATGATGCCTGGTTCTTGGAGCTGGAGCCCTCAGTGCACTTTGGGGGGCGTTGTTGACAGTGGGCTGGTCATACTTTGGGTGTAGTCCTGCCCAGTGCCACAGTGGGCAGCTTCCAACATAGGCCCTGTCCCCTGCCACAGCACTGCGATGGTAGAGAGTCTGTCTCCATCTTGTCCTGTCTTAACCTGCAGCCACTTCTTCCCAAATGACCTTTGTAGAAGTTGTTTTCCCCTTTCTCAGTTGTTCCCAGCTGCCAGTCCTAACTCAGGGCCCCAGGTTCTAGTATTTGTTTTAATCTGTGATTCTCTAGTTTCCACTAAACCTACCTTCTAGTTAAGTCCTTGCTTCTGCCTTTCAGTTCCTTCCCACCTCACCCCACCCCCAGTAGTTAGACTCTTGAGCACTCACATGCATGTCCCTTCACATGGAATGCCAGAGGGACTGACCTCCAAGCTGCCAGGGTGACCCAGGGGCCTAGAGGTCAGGCAGGCAGATGGAGAGGCACCTCTGCTGATCTGAGGTTCTTTACTTACGCATTCTGGTGTTCATAATTTGAAATGTGGGGACCTTAGAGGTCTGATTTTAGCTGGCCAAGGTGGCTGAAAAATAGCAACTGACTGGTTTATATCATTTACCTTTAAGATGTCACAGGTTGCATTTTGTGGTTCATTCCGCTTCTATTCACCTTCCTTCTGACTGTTTATTTCCTGTCTCTCCTACCCTGTGAGTGGCCAATTCTGAGCAGGAGCCGAGTTGCATGCTCTCCTGCCACCTCTGTGTCAGGACAGCCTCCTTTTCCTGAATGTGCCTGAGGGGACAAGAGGCCTACAAGTTTGCTTGCATCTGTAGCTGCCTCCCTGTACTCATGGCTTTTCACTTCCCCTTGGGAATCTTACCACCTTCATACCTGCGATCAGGTGCTCTCCCACAGGCTTGGAGGAGTTGAGAATGGCCAGGACTCTCAGCCATTGTATTTTTCATCACCATCTCTATTGGTTTTTAAAAACACAAACATTTTCACTTTATACTTGATTTTGACTAGCGTACAATTGTGTTTTAGAAGTACCACTGTACATGGATCCTTTGTTTGGATGGAGGGAAAGGTGAGGGGCAGAAAGTCCATGGTACTATCTCTGCCTGTTAGAGACAAGAAGGGCTGGCAGCAGGCTCCATGAGAGAGTAGGTTTTAGAAGCCAGGGAGCATGTTTGGGGTGACACTCAAATCAGTGAATTCTAGTGAGTTTGAACACCAGAATTCTCTGACCCAGGCACATGGGTAGAGCATGTGTAACTGTTATCATCTAGTGTTTAATAAATGCATAGAAGAAATTCATAGAGGGTACTCTGCACTTCCTGGGAGCAATGACTGATAAGGCTGGTTGGGAACACATAGGGTTTAGGGTCACAAGCATCAGGGTTGGACTCCTGGTCCTGTGTCTGGGATCCTGGATGAGCATCACAGCTTTTCTATGCCTACTCTGTCCACAGAGCTTCTCAAAAAGATGGAGGTGACCCTCTGAAGTGCTGGGTCATCATAGGCATGACTGTTAGCAGTGATAGGCAAGCACACATTCACTTAAAATACTTTGTTTACTCCACTGCAGTGACCTTTTACATGAATAGAATAAGTATTGTAGTCTTAACAAAAGTTAATGGTTATATTATGGGGGAGGAAACAAATATTTGATTCTATTGCTCAACAAAGAGCATAGAGATCATGGGATCTTGCATTTGCTTTCTGGTTTACCCCTTGGACCCTCTCGGAGAAACTGGTTTCCAAAGCTCTTTTAAAAAAAATGTTTGCCTTTCCTTCTTTCTTTCCTTTCATTTCTTTTGGGAAAAGATACTCTGTTTTGGATCTTTTGATGACAAAGTGTCTCCAAGTACTTAGTTCAGTAAAAGTACCAGTAGACGTGGGGCAGGGATCCTGGGTGTGTGTCCAAATGCAACTTCTCAATGATTTATCAGTATCCTTAGGAGCCTGGAGGGAGTCACTGGAGGCTGGGTTATATGATCTCTCAGACTCCTTTAGAGCTTAGGTTTGGTGATTTTTGACCTGCAGCTTTGTGAAAAGTATTTCTTTAGAAATGTCCTGATTAAATTGCTTCTCTTGGTGTCTAGCCAAGGTGTTAATTAAGCATCTTGAAAGGTATCTAATGCTTAGAGTCTTGTGTGCTCCACTGTCATAAACTAGTGATTTGATAAGATGTGCCTCCTGCTGAGAAAACATTGTGCACTTCACTGAGAGTTTACCTGTGCCACTCACTAGTCATTTTTGTGGCCTTGGACGGGTTACTTATTCTCTCAGTGCCTGTAAAATTAGGTTTGTGAACTAACAGATTTTAGGTCATGGACTCCTTTGAAAGCCTTGCCCTCTCTTTCCATAGAAAGGCATTGCTTCACAAGGCTTTGCATTTTATCTCAGGAAGCTGAGTGGGAGAAACCTACCCAGGGCCCCCCAGTTAGGAACCCCTGGGCTAGGTACGCTCTCAGTCAAAGATAGTAATAAGAAGGCCTTGCCTAACTCTTGCTAAGCACCAGGCACTAATGTAAACCCCTTCCAGGCATTAACTCACTTAAGTTTTACAACAATGCTGCAAGGTAGGTGCTGTTATTATCCCTATTTTACAAGTAGGGAAACTGAGGCACAGAACTTGCCTCAGCATCCCAATGCTACTAATAGAGCCAGGGTTGGGACCCAGGCAGCCTGGCTCAGAGTCTATGCTCTGAATTAATACTCTATTGCCTTGAAACCTGGATCAGCTAGTTTCTGAAAAAGGGGGTCTGAGTGCATTCTGAGTGGATATAGGTGAATGAAAAGCATGGAGGTTGGAGGGTCTTGACCTGGACCAGGTCATGGAGGAGGGCTAGCTCCAGCAGAGGTGGGGCAGGCTACATGGGAAGGGAGACGGCCGCCTTTTGGGTAGGGGACAGGTATGGCTAAGGGCTACAGGCAGTTTTTGAGAGAGCCACATTAGGGATGGGAGGGGCATGAGGAATCAGCAGCACAAAAAATGCAGGACAAGCATTCCCTAAAAGGGCTGTGTGGAAGTGAATTGGAGAAGGAATTCAGAGAGTGGGGTGTCAGCAAACTCAGGGCTCTCCAAGAAGTCAGGAGGCTATGGTAGGAAAAGACATATCCTCAGCCCTGCACTGGTCAGTAAAAGGAGGTAGAGGCCCTGGTGCAGGAAGTTGGGAAGGAAGTAGGTGAAGAGGTGTATTAAGAGTTAACAGCAGGGCCTGGGACAGATAATGTTTCCTCTGTGACCGTTAATTGTTTCTTCGGCTGCCAAAAGGAGATGGTAACAGCATGGACCCCTAGAGCTGGGATGAGGAAGACTCAAGGATAACCTGCCAGCACACCCATCACAGTGCCCCCTACAACAGGGAGCACAGGGTGGTCTGCTTTTGCTGCCTGTGTGATTAGAATTAGTCTCACTGGGTCTAAAACCCTCTATGACAAGACTTCATGGGTGACCCTAGAGTCAAGCCAACCTGTGCTCAAACCCGAGAAGGAAAGAGAAAGCCTCTTCTGCAGGGCTGTGGGGGTCATAGTTAGCCACACATACAGCACTTGTGATGCTCTTCCTGTCACTGCCCATAGTCCCCAGACTGCAGAGGCCCCCCATTCTTGAATTCTGAGTAGCCTTTTTGGGTTCCATTCATCTTACCCAAGTAGCGAAGGATCTGGAAACATATTCCTCAGATGTCACCTGTTTTCTCAAAACAGACCTACTGTAGGAGCTCGTCTGATGGTCTCCCTGTGTCCAGGGATGAAAGCTGAAGCACATGTGCCACCTAAAGACTGGCATTTCGGGAATTTCCACAAAACCCTATTCATAACATATTTGCCCCCCAGATTTAGCAACATTCACCACATCCTGATCCTGAGGAACATGGCCCCTGTGTAGCACATGAGTCACTGTGAAGAACTCAAGTTGCTTATTGTCAACCTCTGTCATTCCTGGGGATGTCAGCTATTTTGAATTTGGCCTTTCTTAGTTATTTGAGACTCAAAAAATGGAGAATAATAACAGACACGGTAAAAGTGGTGATATTTATTTATCTCTAAGGTGGAAGCATGGCCATGTGTACACACTGTCCTCTGGGCAGCAGTGAGGTGACAGCAGAAGTACAGATGACATTTAGCATCGATTTGGAAGGTTGGGCCTCAAGAGAATGAAGCCCTAACACCCAGGGCACCCCTTGAATGTCACAAGGTTGCTTCTATCCTGAGCACCATCCTTGGGAGAGGTGAGAAATGAGTCCTGCAGCTCATTTCTGTGTTCTGTGTTGAGATGAGGAGCGCTGGTAATTTGAGTAATAGAGCCATTTGGCTCAAGGATGGGGACTGCAGGGGAAGGAGGTGCACAGCCAAGGCCTTCCACAGGTTTGCACTGAGGAGGCAGGAGTAAGCCAGTCTGTATTTTGCTGCCACCCTCTAGGTTAACAGCAGACATGTCACGGGTACATTAACTTTTATGAACTGGGGGTATTGTTGACTGTGATGAACTGATTCCAGTGAGCTTCTTGGTCGTTTGTAAATTTCTTCTCTCCTATGGGCCTTGATTTCAGAATGGTAGCATAACCACAAAAGCCATCGTGGCAAAACATCTCCGTTCTCATTGTTAGAATGGAACCAGAATTACAGTGTGCCCCCAAAACACTTGAAATGGCCAGAATTCCACCTTTAAGACTTGGTGGGGTTGGCAACTCTCCCCATGAAGAGCAGGCAGCTGGTGCGGTGCTCATAGATGAGGAATAGGAAGGGGCGGTCAACAGTGAAACGAACTTGGGTAGACAGCGGCATGAACCCCACTGTGGTCACGGCGGCAGCTTGGGTGCCCTCCTCGTTCACCGTGATGGTACCTTGGTGCTTGAACTGTTTCAGAATGGAAAGGAAAGTTGTCAGATTCTATCAGATCCCATCAGTGGGCACACAGAGGGAGGACTAGAGTATAGAGTGGAGTCTCATCTCATTCAAGGTGGAAAGACCACATATAAGGCACAAACCACAGCTGGTCAGAATGACTCTTGAAGATCTCTTTCACCTCCTGCCAGGTGTGGTAATTGTGCTCAGAGACTGTGTTATATGTATAATTGTGTGGGTTTTTTTTTAATGTTTATTTATATTGGAGAGATTGAGAGAGACAGAGTGTGAGCGGGAGAGGGGCAGAGAGAGAGGGAGACATAGAATCCGAAACAGGCATCACTGAGCTGTCAGTACAGACCCTGATACATGACTTGAACTCATGAGCTGTGAGATCATGACCTGAGCCAAAGTCGGACATTTAATCGACTGAGCCACCCAGATGCCCCTAAATAGTATGTATCTTTAAACTCCAACATTACAGTCGCTCATGGTGGTCACAATGTGAATGGTCTGCCAGCAAGAGAGCAGCTATAGACCCCCATCTCCTTTGTACACTCAAGAGTGCACTCTCAGAGGAATGGGGCCTGGATCTGCATGTTTTGGGGATTGGTTTTCTCTCTTTTTTTGTGAAGTGTCTGTGGTGGTGTTAAGTTCAGCATGCAGGTCATGCAGTGTCTCTGCATGTATTTAATGGGTCTTTCATGGTTCGGCTGGGTATAGCTATTTCACAAATTGGAGCATACACCTCCTCTCTTTCTGCTATCAGTGGGAATGGGGGCTCTCACTGTGCTCCCTAAAACAGACTACTCTGCCCACTCAGTGCCTAGCAGGCCCAGGGAGAGCAGACCTAGAACCCCTGACCTGTGCAGTCATGTGAGACAAGATGGAGGCTTGGCTGGGGGCAGATCCTGGGGACAGGTGCAGAGGGTGGACAGGGGGAGAACTTACCAGATCAATGGTGATCCTGTGGTCTGAGATTCCTGCCATATTGCTCTCTTTGTCAAATAGTGCTGTGACCCCCATTGACTTCAGTGCTTCCACCAAGTTGTAGTTCTTCTCCAGCTTGAATTTAGGCAGAAGCACCTCTCGAGTTCTGGTCAGGGAAGGAAAGGGAGCCCAGTTTTACTGAACCACGAGTTATAAAAGAACCATGTTTTTCCCTCAGATGTCCACAACCTACTTTTCTCCCAACAACCCCAGGTTGCTTTTACCACAGAATTAATGCAGCACTTCTTAAAATTCATATCCTAGTACTGTCAGTTGAGGATTTGGGAGAGACCATCCACTACAATTCCAGTTCCTTAGAATGGAAGTATGATTAGTGCTGTGCAGTCATTTCCTCGATCCTGTGGGATTCACATCCTGCCTTCCAGGCCAGCAGCAGAACAATTACTGGTTTATGGTTTGAGGGTATCTAAAATATTTCTCTTGTTTGGGTCTTTGATTTTAGGCATTTCTTATTTTTGTTAAGTAAGCATTGAATATCTGGTCAGTGTACTGAAAAAAGAAGCCTTCATTTGCCATACAGTGCTAAATGTTCTCAGTCCTTGCCTCAACACATTCAGTCCTTATGGATAAACAGAACTCTAGTGCCTATGGGGCCAAATCCGGCACATGAAGGAGATAAAGAGACATCATACATGGTCCCCCTTATTAAGAGTTTGCTTTCCTTTTGCCAAGCCAGGACTCACATGTGTAAAGCAGCAAAATTGTAAATATGGTATGGTAATGTCTGCACAACTAGAACAGATCTAAGTACTGAAGCCATCCAGCAGGAGATGGGGAGGAGGGGCATTCCTGTGGCCCAGAGGCTGCCCACAGAATGACCATGAGCATGAGCAAAGAAGTGGCATAAGCAAAGCCTGGAGGGAGCTTGAGGCTGTGGTCTGGCTGGGGTACAGTGGGGCACTTGTCAGTGGGGGTGGAAAGAGGAAGTGGGCCAGAGCAGGCAAGATGGGGGACTGTGTCTGTGGGCCTGGCCAAGAAACTGGACCACATCCCATGGGCAGGGAGCACACAGAGAGCTTATGATAAGAGGAGTCAGAGCGGGACGGTGTTTGGGAACGCTGTTTGGAAGCCAGTGCTGGGTGGCTTGAGGAGCGGGATGTGCAGGCTGGTGAGGCCTTCTTGGCTCAGGGTAGGAGGTCATGGGGAGTGAGGTTAGGAAGGAGGCAGGCACAGAGGGGACTTTTTTTTTTTTTTTTTGAGAGAGAGAGAGAGAGAGAGAGAGAGAGAGAGAGAGAGAATGCAAGCAGGCCACATGCTGAACTCAGAGCTCTATCCCACAACCCTGGGATCATGACCTGAGCCGAAATTAAGAGTCAGATGCTCAACTGACTGAGCCACCCAGGTGTCACTCATTTCTTTGTAATCTTGTCCCAAAAGGAGACGTGAACCAGATTAAAATCTTAATACAGGCCTAGCCAGTATTAAATGAAACAGAAATGCAACTTTTTTATTCTTTGGGCCATGATCCACTGATAGTCATAGTAAATATTTAAAACCTATAGTTTTATCTATAGAGTAAAAAATAATAAGAGGAAAATCATGAATGATATGTCCTTAATAGGTTGCAAGAACCACAGGATTTCCTGCTCAGGAAAAGGAGAGCACATCTTTGTTGAACACCTTGCAGGTACCAGGTGCTGTGAGGGGTGCTCAATATTACATTTCTATTTATTTCTCTCTGTGACCCTGGGAAGTCATGGAATCATGGTACCTTTATGGATGATAAAGCCAGGGCTCAAAGACACAGAGCAACTAAGTGGCAGAGCCGGGATTGTTTCCAAACTAAGTCACCTGCCCCTCACTTCTGAAACTGTCATAGGGAGGACAGATGTGTTTCTCACAGATGCTCTCTGATTGCTTCTCTCTGAGCAGGAAATTTGGGCTGAATCAACAAGGGTGGCCCAGTGCTAACGTTCTTGGTTTTCTGTGCACAGTTCCCTTCTTAAAATAACCGAAGTTCCCAGTATTCCTGGGCTCTCCCAGCCTCCTAGAGATCAACCTAAGCCTCCTAGAGATCTTCCAGCCTCCTAGAGATCAACCTAAAGTACCTGTTTGTCATGCTTTTCTGCCATCTCTCTACCACCTGTGGTGTCAGCTGTGTCTCAAGGGTCTTCATCCCAGACAGCTTGTGTGGGACCACAATTAGCATGCTGATGCCCCCCACATACTCCAGCCGCAGGATATCACAGTCCAGCTCCTGGTCATTTGCCGCCAGAAAGTTTCCCTTGGTCTGCATCATGGGAACTTTGACCACTTCTCGCTCATTCAGCCGGAAGTTGTGGTTGTGTGTCATTTCTACTGGGAATTTATTCACCCAAGATCCTATAAGTCAACAAGAATAGGGCTTTTATTAAAATGTTATTTTAGAGCAGTGGTCCACACACCTAAGTGTGCAGCAGAAACACCTGGAGGGCTTGTTCTAGGCACAGGGCCCACCACCAGAGTCTGTAGTTCTGATTTGAGCCAAGAACTTGAATTTCTAACAAGTTCCCAGGTGATGCTAATGCTCCTGGTCCAGAGACCACACTTTGAGGACCACTGTTCTAAATGATTCCAAGAAGGTCAGAATGCTAACATAATTGTAGAAAGCATGAGAATGGTAGAGAAATAGACTAGAATGAATTCTGGTGTAGATGCAGGCACTAGCTAGTTGTTTGACTCTAGCAAAATGCCTAATGTGCCTGTACCTCTACCTGTTGATCTATAAGAAGAGTAGCTTTTTGCTCATGGCAACTCTATTTTGATGGCTTTCATCCTTTCCACTCTGCAATTCCATAGGGACTAGCTGCACACCCTGATGATTCCATCAGATCTTCACATCAGATTTGGGTGTAGGGGGTACCTGTGTAGCTCAGTCAAACATCTGATTCTTGATTTCTATTCAGGTCATGGTCTCATGGTTCTTGAGATCAAGCCCCAGGTTAGGATCTTTGATAACAGCACAGAGCCTGCTAGGGATTCTTCATCTCCCTCTCAATCTGCCCTGCTTCCCTGCTTGCACACACACGCTCTCTCTCATTCTCTCTCTAAATATAAATAAACTAAAAAAAGATTCGGGTATAACACTGTGTATCCAGGAATAAGCATGCATCTATTTTAACTCTAAGGCACAAGTAGCTACTACTGGCTGCTGACTGACGATGGAGAACTGGCAGTGGGCCTGCATTCCCCTAAGCATCTCTTCTGTGTCACTTGTTCCTCCTCCTAGTAGCCATATGAGGTGCGTGCCTTTTATTATTAGTCCTGTTTTATAGATGAGGAAGCAGAGGCACAAAGAGGCTAAGTAACTTGTTCTAGGTTTCCAGCTGGTGGGTAGAACCTCTGGGATGAGAGAAGCAGGAGGTTCTTTAGGAGGAGGTTTAAACAGCCTGCCCGTGATAGGAGCTAGGTTTCCTTTTCCCTGTGTGGGCCTCTGCCCCGGGTTTCTCGGCCTCATCACTGTTGACATTTGGGAAGTTCTCTGTTGTGGGGGCTGCCCTGCCTTGTAGGGTGTTTAGCAGCATCCTTGACCTTTACCCAGGGTGCTTCCTCCTCCCCCAAGTGTGTTTCAGTCACAGATGTCACTGCCCTTGTGCTGGGATTGTCACATGTCTCCTAGAATTTTTCTGACTTCCTCTTGAGGCCCAACCTATTTTTGGGGGGTATAACATTTCTTATTAAAAATCTAATTTAGGAGCTAGTGATTAAAATTACATTTCTAGGGGTGCCTGGGTGGCTCCATTGGTTGAGTGTCCAAATCTTGATTTTGGCTCAGTTTATGATCTCACGGTCATGAGATTGAGCCCTGTGTCAGACTCCAAGCTGGGTGTGGAGCCCAAGATTCTCTCTCTCCGTCTCCCCCTTTGCCCCTCCCCTGTTCACTCGCTTGCTCTCGCGCTCGCTCTCTCTCTCTCTCACACACACACATTCTCTCTCTCTCAAAATTAAAATAAAACAAAAACATTTCTAGACCTTCCTTTCTTTTGATAAACATCCATGAAAGACTGGCTTCTACTAGCATTTCATCCCTCTGATTCCAATGCTAAATTAAGTGACCACCCAACACGAGGGGAAAAGGACGCACGTATATTGGGCACCTTTTGGCATGACACTGGTTACTGTGTGCAGCAGGTCATAAACTGTCCTAGTTATTTCTGCAGCCCATGTGGCAGGAGTGGCTTGCTGCTGTGTTTTCTGTCTATCCTGATCACCCGGCTAGCCTAATGCAGAGGCACTCGTGTCTGGGGTGCCCCACAGACCAGTAGGACTGAGGGCTTTGATGCTGCCCAAGTAACTTACACTGGCTGTTCTAAAGCCATTCCTAAACATAGGTTAGCTGCCCATAGAAGAGAATAAACATCACTAGCAATATCATACCTACTTAATATACTATATGACATTGGCATCTGCAGTTTTACTCATTCAAGTTCATTGAACTCTTGCCACATGTCACATACTGGGCTAGCACTGCATCACTGTCTCTTCCAGTCCTGCACACAGCCCTGTTAGAGTAGATGTTATCATCTCTGTGTTAAAGGTGGGAAAACTGAGTCACAGAGAAACTGAATGACTTTCCTAAGGCTACATGAATAGAGAGTGGTGAGTCCAGGGCTTACACTCCTGTTTGCTCACTTCCAAAACACATACTTATGGCCAGTAATAAAAAATATATGTGTTCATTGTATATACAGTATGTATCTACATGTCTGTCACAAGCCTGCTAGAGCCTCAGGCTTTGATCCACCTACCACGAGGCCGGCAATGTGCCTGGCATTCGGGAGGGGAGCCCCGGGGTCGGTCTGGCTTAGCCTCTATGCCCCTCCTGTGGTCTTGGTTGCTTCAGCCCTACTTTGCCCATCTGGCAGAATGCCTGCCTGACACAGCTGTGAAGAGGTCTCTGCTTACCTTCGGCAGCCCCACCACCCCAGAACGGCAGCCAAGAGAGGGCCCCTGTCCTTCACCTCCCTGGGGTGCTATAACTAGCACTGGAGCTAAGTAGCGAAGAAGTGTGGCCTCCCAGGCCTGGGGGACTGACTCTAGCTGGTGCTTGCCAGTTTTTGGTGGCAGAAAGGAAAGTGGTTGTGTGTCGCCATGAGTCATTGAGACGTGGACTCATTCCTTGTGTCTGCCCTCTGGCTCTCTAGGCTGGTAGAGTGAGGTAGAGGTTTCTTCTGGTTCAAGTCCCAGGGAAGGCACTATGAAAGAGGTCTGGATTTTACAAGTCCATTGCCAATTTGTTTCTAGGATCCCAGGGGTCCTATATGTGTAGTGATGTGGGAATGAGGAATGCCCTCCTTTATTGCCTGATGCAGAACAGTTGGTCTAGAAATAATAGTGTTATTTCCCGGCTCCCTCCTGCCCATTAGTGCACAAGTATCCCAAAAAGGAGTTGCAGTTGTTCATGTCAGTTACTCTCACTGAACTGTTTTCAGACACCTGTCTTCAGCCTCTCCTCCATATTCTTTTCTTCCAATTTAACGAAACACTAGAGATGGCCTGCCTGGGGCAACCTTGGCTCTGCCCTTTATTGAATGTGTGCCCTAGGAGCCTCATTTTGTTTCTGTATGCCTTAGTGGCTCCATCTGTAACATGAAATGCTAATAAAGTTGTGGTGGAGATTCAGTGGGCATAAAGGGCAGAGTTAGGGCTCAATGTCAGCTGCCACCATCACCTCATCGTGATCTTCCCTGTGAGCTGACCTGTGCTTGGTTTCCTGGATAAATCAGAGCTAGAATATAGTGGTTTTGTAAAAATGTTTTTATACTTTATTTATTTATTTTGAGAGAGAGAGAGCAAGCATGAATTGGAAAGGGGCAGAGAGAGAGGGGGGAGAGAGAGAATCCCAAGCAGGCTCCATGCTGTCAGCCCAGTGTGGAGCTTGAACCATGAGATCATGACCTGAGCTGAAGTCAGACACTTCACTGACTGAGCCACCCAGGCACCCCTAAAATATAGTTCTAGACGTTCAGTCCATCTGCACACCAAAAGTATGTTGCGAGTTTGTTTTTGAGAAACTTAAGCTATTTTTACCATTAAATTTTTCTTTTTTTAATGTTTATTTCTGAGAGAGAGAGAAAGACAGAGCATGAGTGGGTGGAGGGGGTAGAGAGAGAGACACACACAGAATCTGAAGCAGGCTCCAGGCTCTGAGTTGTCAGCACAGAGCGCAACTCAAGTTTCGAGCCCAGAAACCATGAGATCGTGACCTGAGCCAAAGTCACACACTTAACCAACTGAGCCACCCAGGCGCCCCAGCTATTCTTACCTTTAAAGTAGATGCAGTTTAGAATCATCATCTGAGTAGCTGGGTCTATATTCTCCAGAGCGTCTTTTATGAGACCCTTGGTGAGCTTCAGAATGTGGTTATTGGTTTTCGATATGAAGGCAGGGTCTGAGAAGTCAGCTGCCTGGGCCTCTGCAAAGTAGTACTCTTTTACTTTCCTTTTGAAGTCATCCAGGATGGGAAATTGCTTCTGGATATAAAGATCATTGACCG
Organism: Suricata suricatta; assembly: GCF_006229205.1. Lineage (NCBI taxonomy): Eukaryota > Metazoa > Chordata > Mammalia > Carnivora > Herpestidae > Suricata > Suricata suricatta. The sequence goes on along the minus strand of NC_043713.1, from coordinate 60,860,773 downwards.
ACCTCAGTGTGTACCCAAAATTCCTCCTGAAGAGGCGATGAGTCAGCTTACGGAAGAGATTGTGAATGGTCATGATCTCATACTTGCTGCTGGTATTGACAAAATCTTTAAAATGCAAAATCGAGTGCACTTGTTCATAGGTCTCCCCCTGCAGGCCAAAGGAAATCATACCCATGGCAGTGGAAATGCCCACTGGGGCTATGAAGATGTTGTCGGAAGAATGGGCCTGCCCCTTTAGTGCTCGGTAAAGGTTGAAAGCAAACTTTGCATTGAGGATGTTGAGACGCTGGATTCGGCTCTTGCCTTGGAAGAGCTGGAGGATGTTACCTTCGCCAGCCTCTGAATCGATTGGCAAAACCGCATCGATGATGTCAATATAATCATCATCTTCACTGAGTATCTTTTCCAGGTCCAGATAGTCCTCATCCTCCTCCCCTTCTGGGATCCAGTCGTTGGTGACCGTGTTTTCCTTGTGGAACTCAGCAGGGAGAAGAGGCATGCTCAGGTTTTTGACATTTAACTGCCCCCATTGGGGGTGTGCAGATGTAGAATCTTCCCCTCCTTTCTCAAGCTGACCAGCCAGGCTGTTGCTCCCACATATAGATGTTAGGATGAGAGAAATGATGAGGGGTTGGAATGGGCATTTCATTTTGGCAAAGCTAAAACCGGGAGAGAAAACCAACAACATGTTGAGAGGTGGCCTCATGGACTTGCTACCACACTGCTCAGATGGCAGGCCCATGGTTTTGACCCAGAAGGTGCCCTGGGAATGACAGTGCTTAACCATTTTAGGATCATGAACTTTAAGAGAAGCTGGTGAAGATAAACAGCTAACATTTTGCGTGGTTTCGTAAACCTGCCTGAAGGGTGTGTGGGCCCCTACTTGAGAACCCCATCTATAAATGTTTCCAAAACTAAAACCATATAGAATCCAGGGATTCAGCGTTCCCAAGGAGTTTCTTTTTCATTCATTCGCTAAACTTTGTCTCCTATTTCCAAACAACATATTTTAGGCACTGGAGGCACAAAGGTCTCCTCCACCAAGGGGTTCTGCCAGCCTGACAGGGAGCAGATGTGCAGGAAAGCAGGGGGCTCTCATAAAGACACTACTGGAGCACCTGGGTGGCTCAGTTGGGTAGGCGTCCGACTTCGGCTCAGATCATGATCTCACAGTTCGTGGGTTCAAGGCCCGTGTCAGGCTCTGTACTGACCGCTAGCTCAGAGCCTGGAGCCTGTCTTCAGATCCTGTGACTCGTTCTCTTTCTGACCCTCCCCTGCTCACGCTGTCTCTCTCTCTCTCAAAAATAAATAAAAACATAAAAAAAAATAAAGACACTACTAAAGCAGGTAGGGGTGCAGAGCTGGAGTGTGGCTCTGCCTCCTATGGTAGGAGCATGGTACCAGGAAAGCTCCACCAAGCTTCACCAAGAGGTGGGGCCTGAGTGGAGATGTTGAAAAATGTGTGCAGGCTAGGCTTTTCTGAAAACAGATATCCTAAAAATAATGTGAAATTTGTGTCATTATTTGGGGTTGTGCAATTTGCATAAGATTTGGAATTTGTCATAATGTAGTGATCCTCTGGATGCCTGGTGAAAGGTAGCTGGTGGTTTGTCTTTCCCCTGGAGCTTCAGAGGCTGTGAGGCTATATGGCTTACAGCACATGTGCTGTCTTCTTTGCATCTGTTACTAGGCTCCCACTGCTAGCAGGAGGAAATACTAAAACTTTCTTACTTAACTGCTTCTAGCATGGAGTTAGAAATAATCTTACCAGACTTAGAAGGTCTATGTGAGTGCAGTGTCAGACAGCTCTTGCTAAAAGGCCTTGAGAGGCAGTCCCTTTATTTAAATCAACAAGATAAGTTTTTAATACATATGCTGTGGTAAGTAAGCCTGTCTTTACCATCCCTTGTCTTGTTCCAAGGAAGGATGTGCCTTGACTTGTCAAGTCAGTTTTACCTGTCAATGGCTCTACCTTTCTCCTGTTTACTTCCTGTGTAATAATTCCATCCTGGATAGATGAGTTATTATTTGATGCTTCTATGTTTCTCTGGGACAGACAGCAGGCATTTTTAATGCTATACCATGATACGTGATTCCAGCATCACTTCTAAACAGCCCAGACAGAAGAATTGTGGCTTGTCAAGTTTAGTGTGTGTGTGTGTAACTAACTCCTGGTAGACAGATATTTGATGACCAGAATATCTGCTTCCAGTCCAAGCCAATGAAGAGTTACTGGCGTCTGTTAAATAAATATCTAGACTTGTTAGGCCTGAAAATGGGGCTAGCTATACAGATACCCCACTTGGGATGCCCTTGGTTTTGTTGATGTTGATGATGGCAGTGACTCTTGATAGAGTGTCTGCTGAATGCCAGGTGCTATGCAAGGAACCACATCTATGCCACTTAACTTCATATTTCCAGCATTTTACATCCAGGATGCTGAGCCTTATGTCACTCTGCATGGCAGTGGAACCTCCACCTGTTTGCCTGGGAACACCAGGACTGGTTTCTCTGCCCCCTAGTCTCCCTCCTTGGGTCTTCCCCTGCAGTACCGTGAAAATAATCAGCTCAAATGCTGTTGTATTCAGCACTGAGAGACTTTTGAATCACGCATTTTAGAGAGGGCAACTCACAGTTTCTGACATTGTCTTTTCCTGCCCCACACCCTCCCCCAAGCACCCAGCTGAGGCTGCTGTGCTGCACACCTATCCTGTGCACGAGGAACAACTTCTCATGTGTCTGGCTGCAGGTAGAACTGGGCCCAGTTTCCAGACAGAATTGGGTGTGGATATTGATAAGCAGTACACTGTAAAAAGTTAGAAAAGGAGAAGGAGCAACATGACAAAAGTCTCCTTGCTAGGCTGCACTTAAAAGGATCCTTCTCAGATAAAAACAAGGTTAAAAACAACAACAGTGACGTGAATGAATAAGAGTTCAGGAAAAGGAGCCTGAGATCAGATAAGGAGGCAGAGGTGAAGACGTTCATGTTTTTTTCATATAGTGTATTTGGAAGCTTCTTATACCCGTTCCTGCATTATATGATGAAAAGCCAAAAATAGTGTTCATTATTCCCTTATCAGAGGAAGGAGAAAAGCTCTTTGATATTGTTTATGGATTAAAATTAAGGATCTAAGGGGCACCTGGCTGGCTTAGTCGGTTAGGTATCCAGCTTCGGCTTAGCTCATGATCTCGCGGTTTCTGGGTTCAAGCCCCGCTTCGGGCTCTATGCTGCCAACTCAGAGCCTGGAGCCTGCTTCAGGTTCTGTGTTTCCCTCTCTCTCTGCCCCTCCCCCACTTGTACTCTGTCTTTCCCTCTCTCTCAAAAGTAAATAAATATTTAAAAACACTTTTAAAATTAAGGCTCTAAAAGGCCCATCTTCCTGTCATTTTGCCATTTAATATTATGAGTTATATAAGGCACTTTAAAACTATCACTAGGTTGTGTTTAAATCCAAATGACTCTCTTTGAAGGAAGCAGTATTTTTTTAAAGGCAAATCAGGGGCGCCTGGGTGGCTCAGTCGGTTAAGTCTCTGGCTTCGGCTCAGGTCAGATCTCACGTTCGTGGGTTCGAGCCCCGCGTCAGGCTCTGTGCTGACAGCTAGCTCAGAGCCTGGAGCCTGCTTCCGGTTCTGTGTCTCCTTCTCTCTCTGCCCCTCCCCCTCTCATGCTTTGTCTCTCTCTGTATCAAAAATAAATAAAACATTAAAAAAAAATTTTAAAGGCAAATCATTCAAAAGTTTGCTTTTCTGGGAACTTTACATGGTGCTTTCTCATGCCAATTGTACAGAGCAGGTTTGGCCTGTTTGGTCACACATCAGAGCAGAACGTCTGGACGCTCTAGTCCCTCCCGGTATGTTTTCAGGCTCCAAGAGGGCAGATGTTTTGGGAGAGAAGTAAGTGCCTGAAGTTTTAAAAACCTTTCATTTTGAAATAACAGTTGCTTTATGGCTCTCTCTCTCCATGTATACACGTGTGTGTGGGTGTGGGTGTGTACACACAGACACATGTATACTCTTTTTATTTCTGAACCCTCTGATAGTAGGTCACTTGTAGTGTGTCCCTCTCACTATTATTTCTAGTTATTTCATGGAAAAGTGCCTAAGGACAAGGATATTTTCATGCACCATCATAGTACAGTTATCCACTTAAAATAATTTAACATAGGGACCATATTTTCCTATATTCTAGTTCCTGTTATAATAGGCAGACTAAGAAATAAAAACATTTTTCCACTTTTAAGACAGTGTAGAAAGCTTTTGAATTTGTAGTTTGATAGAAAAATACACCCGTTACCCATCTCTAACCACCTCAAATAAGAATTTATAATCGGCAGAAATGTCAGAAACCAAACTCACCTCTGTGCTTCTGAGAAGTGGTGTTGCAGAGATGAAATGAGCCAAGGTCACCAGCAGGGTTTCAATGTGAACTTTGATGCTGGGCTGGTGTTGGGTATTTTCCAAAGTAAATATGTCCCAAATCAAACACCATTCAACTAGCTTTGTCAGCACAAACCCCCTCAGCTGTGTCTTTGATCTCTGCTGAGCAACTTCTGACTCCTCTGCCCCAGTTCTGTTACAGCTGGTGTTTTGAAGGCCTGACTTGTCCCTGTGTCAACGTGCTTGCAGGCACAGTCCTTGCTGAAGCCAGCACGTAATCGAGATGCTCTTCAGAGCTCCGGGGGCTTGGTTACACTGGGGGTAGCTGTAATGCTCCCCAGAAAGCAGAGGCCCACTGTCTGCCCTCCAGCTTTGAATTCTCCCGTAAGGATGATCTCCATGTGTGACCTGGCCCTGGTCTCCAGGGCTAATGCGGCTGCTAGGCACAGGTCCCTATGCTTCTACTAGTGTGTCCCTCTGTGAAAAGTGAAGGTGGGGAATGAGTTTAGTGATTTATAACATAAGGAGACCTTGGCACAGAACTTTCTTCAGTCAGGGTTCACTCACTGTGTTCTGTGCCAGGCTTGCAGCCCAGCTCCCTTGTCTGTTGCAGAACAGATAGGCTATTACCAATCAGTGCATCCCAAACTTCGGGTCCTAGGCATTCACAGGGATCTGTGGGGCTAGGATCACTCTTTAAAATTAGTTTAAAATTTTGTAATCTAAAACATCATTGGGGTACCTGGGTGGCTTACTTGTTTGAGCGTCTGACTCTTGGTTTTGGCTCAGGACATGATCCCAGGATTGTGGGATTGAGCGCTGCTCGGGCTCCATGCTGAGTGTGGAGCTTGCTTAAGATTCTCATTCATTCATTCATTCATTCATTCTCTGTCTCCCTCTCTCTCCCCCCTTCCCCCTCCTCCTCTCTCTCCCTCCCCCTCTCTCCCTTTTTCCCCCTACCCACCTCTCCTTTTCCCTCTTTCTCTCTCTCACAAAATAAATAAATAAGATGTTATTATAGGAATGTTCTAGATTGCCTGGAAAACCAACTTGTCACAGGGTGTTGCTCCCTGATTTTGGTACCCAAGAGTGTGTTTGTCCAGAGACCCTCTGAAGTGAGAACATACTGGGGACTCTGTAGGTGCTGAAAGGAGCCTGTAGGTGGGCGTTTTTATGTTGCTCATTTTGAGAAATTTCTGGCACGTAAAGGGCTGTCCATTGTGCTCAAGAGCTGCAAGAGTGGCTGGATTTGGGTCTAGGTTAGCACTCAGTAGCTTTGCTCACACATTGCTTTCTCAGTATCTTCATCGTTCCTACTCAGTACTGGGACTTCAGTATGGGCGCCATCGCATTGGCTCGGAGAGTCCGTTACCTGTCTGGACTCTTCAAGGATCTAATAATCTGCTCCAGGCCAGCTCCCTCCACCCCCGCTAAGCTTGGCCCCTGTTGGAGCCTTGGCACTGGCTGTTTTTTCTGTGTGGAAGTCTTCTCTCTGGACTACCACATGGCTGCTGTGCTCCCACCATCTGCTCTGGGCTACACCGAGGCTGCGCTGGCTGCTCTGGCAAGAACCCCACCTCCTGCCCTCTGCGTTCTCCTCTCTATTGTGAGGACAGTAGTGATACTTGCTGCATAAGGTTGTTGGGAAAATTAAATGAGGTAATAAGACAACGGGTTGAAAGCACAGAGAGCGGCACCTAGCACTCAGTAAATGCTCAGTAAATGTGAGCTATTGTCACTTTCACCATACATAGTTTATTTATAGGAAAGATCTGAAAGGAGATGCAGCCAACTTTTAACATTGGAAATGGAAGGCAGGTAGAAAGTGTTCATTTTTATACCACCCTGAACACGCCCGGCCTCGTCTGAAAGTGTTCGTTTTTTACTCTATGTACTTCTTTGTTGAAATTTCTTTTCTATGAGTTTCTATTGCTTAGGTTATTTTAAACTAACCAATAATGTATTTTTTTAAATTTTTTTATGTTTATTTAATTTTAAGTGAGAGAGACAGAACGTGAACAGGGGAGGAGCAGAGAGAGAGGGAAACACAGAATCTGAAGCAGGCTCCAGGCTCTGAGCTGTCAGCACAGAGCCTGATGCAGGGCTCGAACTCACAAACCACAAGATCATAACCTGAGCTAAAGTCGGACACTTAACCAACTGAGCCACTCAAGCACCTCTATTATTATTACTTTTATTTTTGAGAGAGATAGTGCAAGTGAGTGAGGGGCAGAGAGAGAGAGAGAATCCTGAGACAGGGCTTAAACTCACAAACCTCGAGACCATGACCTGAGCCAAATTCGGATGCTTAATCAGCTGAGCCACACAGGTGCCCCTTACATATCTAGGTTTCTGATCATGTAGCCCACTGTTGACAGCCCTTCTTGACAATTCTGACAGTTTTGGATCTAGTCCCCATTAGAGGTACATAGTTTTGGCCCCCACTAGAAATCAGTACCTTTTGTCACACATGCTCCATTGTTCCAGTTCCAGTTGCCTTATGGTTAGATATGTTTTACAGCTTTTTATGTTAAACTATTTTTTTAAGTTTATTTTATTTATTATGGGGGGGTGAAAGCAGGAGAGGGGCAGAGTGAGAGGGAGAGAGAGAATCCCAAGCAGGCTCCACACTGTTAGCACAGAGCCCAGTGCAGGGCTCAAACTCACAAACCCATGAGATCATGACCTGAGCTGAAATTAAGAGTTGGACGCTTAACCAACTGAGCCACCCAGGTGTCCCACCAACTTTTTATTATGAAATTTAAAAATATACAGAGCACTGAGGCATTTGGGTGGCTCAGTTGGTTAAGCGTCCGGCTTCGTCTCAGGTCATCATCTCATGGTTCGTGGGTTCAAGCCCTGTGTCGGGCTCTGTGCTGACAGCTAGCTCAGAGCCTGGAGCCTGCTTCAGATTCTGTGTCTTCCTCTCTCTCTGACCCTCCCCTGCTCACACTGTCCCTCTCTGCCTCTCAAAAATAAATTTTAAAAAAAGCATTAAAAAAAAGTATATACCAAGCACTTAGAAGAATTGAATAATTGACATCCATATACCAGCCTCCTGGATAAAACAGTTACTGTTTTGCTATTTGTGTGCCTGCGCCCTGAGGGTATCTCCTGAGGTATTTGAAGGTGAGTTGTAGAGAAGGTCACAACACTTCAGCCCTGGGCGCTGAAGAGACTGTCTTTTAAATAGAAGGATCTCTGCCCTACTCTGCCCCACTCTCTTATATCAGACATCCAGTCCCAGTTAGGTTTCTCCATGACCTCTTTCATAGTTTTTTATTTATTATTATTTTTTTTTATAGCTTTTAAAAATCCAGGATCCAGAGGTGCCTGGGTGACTTAGTCAGTTAAGCATCCCAACTTTTTTTTTTTTAAGTTTTATCTATTTTGAGAGAGAGAACATGAACAGGGGCAGGGATGGGGTGAGAGAGAGAGAGAGAGAGAGAGAGAGAGAGAATCCTAAACAGGCTCTGTGCTGACAGTCTCCAGCTCAGGGCTTGAACCCAAGAACTGTGAAGTAATGAACTGAGATCAAGAGCTAGACACTTAACCAACTAGGCTACCCAGGTGCCCTTATTTATTTTTCTGTTCTAACAAATCTTACAACATTTTTGTGCCTAACTTAGATTTTTTTTTTGATAGATTGCTATAGAGGGGATTTTAGGTGAAGTTATGGGATTATTTAGAATTTTTTATTCATTTTACCAAATTGCTTTCCAGGAAATAGTGTACCAGTTTATAGTCCCTACCAGTCATGTGTTCAGGTGCCTATCTCTCTATGATCTCTCACCCCTACCAGCGACGTGTGTCCCACACCCGTGACCCTGGCCCATACTTGGCACTCATGAATGTTTGAGTTGCAGAGACCCCTCGTTGTAGGTTGATTATCACGGTAGGAGGCTTGATGTCCTCTGGGGCTTCTGTGAGGGCCAATTTGTCCAATAGGTGAGGTGTTATGTGCAAATCTAACATTTTTACAAAGCCTACAAGCTACTCCCTGCTTTATACTGGGCGGGACACCACCTGGAGCAAGGATGCAGGGACTTCAGCCTCTCACTCCTGCGCCTAAGCAACTCTGCCTGTACCTGTTTTACATATTGGGATTCTACCCAAGATTATTGTTTGAAAAAGTTGTGCTGCCAGAAAAGATCTGAAAACCACTTTTCTTCAATCCACACGATTCCTCATGATCACAACATCTCTTCAGTCACAACTGTTCACCTGAGCTCCAGCCTCCCCAAGCCTTTCATGCCCTCCCCAGGCCCAGGCTTTGGGTGTGAAGCTCCTATGGCTGGACGCGCTGCTTTCTCTTCTCTGCCTGGCCAAGAGTTCCTTGCACAGGAACATTGAGACCCATGACACCTTCTCCAGGATCTCTGCCACACTGTGATTATTTCTTCACCTGCCTCCAAACTAAACAGCAAGGTCTCTGCAGGAATGGGGCTTTTCACCTCCCAGACATGGTGCCTCGTGCACATTAGCTATTCAATAAATGTTTGCTGAATGGGTGAATATTTAAAGGTGAACTGATCAAGAGGGGTTGGTCACTGCTCAGTGTGTCTTTTCCTACCCAAAATGACTAATAGATTCTTGGAGAATTAATCTGGTTGATTTTCATATCTGTAGGTTTTAGGGCTTATGAGCAAATAACTTCTTTTTCTCCCTCTGTCCTTGGCATATCAGCTCACCCGAAGGTTGCCTCCCATCAAAGAAGCTAAGCCTCGGTTGCAGAAGCTCTTCCGGGACTTCTGGCTCTATTCCGTGCTGATGGGATTCGCAGTGGAGGGGTCAGGTAGGGGGATACTTGCTCTTCTGAAGAAAAAAAGAGTGCAAAGTGAAAACAAAGGTGAGGTAGGACTCTACCTAATTATGAATGTGTATGCATTCAAAATTAGTGTAAATTCAGCTGCTGCTTCCTACAAGTATGTATGCAAATGTTATACTTCCCAGATATAGTTTAGGATTCTGAGAATACTATCTGTATATCTTAGGAAAATACCTTTCCAAGTTAGGAAACAGACTCATTTCTGTGCCCTTTTTTGGGGATAATTGGCTCAAGTAAAGGACTCACAACTCTAGAAATGGTCAGCATCAACTGCCCTGCAGTGATTCTTGAGCAAGTTGGTGGTCTCACTCATGTGCACTTTCTTGCAGGACTCTGGCCAGAAGAGTGGTACGAGGGGGTCTGTGAAATAGCCACCAAGTCACCCCTGCTCACGTTTCCCAGCAAAGAACCACTGCGTTCCGTCCTCCAGTATAATTCGGCCATGAAAAACGACACAGTCACCCCTGTAAGGATTCTCAACCTGCCAAGGATAGGTGATGCTGGGCAGGGATTTTGCTAAGCATTCTTGAATGATGGGCAGCTCCTTTCTTTGTCCTTGTTATCACATGTTATCCACCTCTCCTGGAGGAGGGATGCCTTCCCCTCCAGGTGCCTGTGTGAGCCCTTGAGCCTTTTATTCCCCTCCTAGGCCGAACTGAGTGAGCTCCGCAGCACCATCATCAACCTGCTGGACCCTCCCCCCGAAGTGTCCGCCCTCATCAACAAGCTGGACTTTGCCATGTCCACCTATCTCCTGTCTGTTTATCGGCTGGAATATATGAGGTATACAGGCCTTCACCTCCCAGCACAGCCCCTGGACCTAATTTTTATATGTTTGTGCCTTTTGGGGGCAGGACTCTTCACTTCCTCCCAAGACATGTAAGCTTTCTTAAAAAGCAAAAAACAGAGGGATTCACTTTCAAATGTCCCCTCTCTGTAAAGAGAGCTTTCCTACTGTTCTTACTTTCTAGTCTTACACTCTAATAAACTTTTGCCTGCTACTCAGAAGGGGAAAAAAAGCAAAAAACAAAAACACCCTCTGCTTTTCTTGTGTGCTCCTCCCTTCTGAGCACCAAACACCACATCTTATATCTCTCTCACTATCCGCTCCTTATAAGGGATAGGCTTCTGAGCAGTCACTATGGATATTGCCAACTCAGTCCACTTGATTGCACAAGAGCCCCTGTTAGGAACCAGCCCTCACTGAGAATGTTCTAAGACATTTACTGAGTGAGTTTCCAGGACTGCAGTTGAGTACAAAGAGCATATTGGAAATGGGAAGGGAAACAGTCCCAAAACAGTCCCACAGATAGCTGGATACTCAGGATACATAGGTAACCACAGCAGACCTAACAACTATAATAATTATCACCATAACAACACCATTATTAACATGGATTGAGTGCTTATGCCATGTCAGGCACTGTGCTAAGTACCTGTGTTGATACTTACCTCACAGGCTCCAACAAGCCTGTGAGGTAAGTATTATTACATTTTACAGATAAGGAAACTGAGACACTGAGCAGTTAAGTACATTATCCAAGGTAATAATCCCTGATTTGGATTGAGATCCAAGTCATCTGTTATGCACTATGCCATGCTGTCTCTCGTAAATGAAGGCTGGAAGAACCAGCTATGATGCTCAGAAGCTGCCTGTGTGGATGGTACAGACTCACTATGGTAAGCCCTGAGGCACCATGGGACTGCAACTGAATACACTAGCTACAGAAAGATGCGTCCCTGTCATCAAAAAAGGTCAGGTTACATATAACCTGTTTGTTGAAGTCACAAGATAGGTGCAATAAGTTATAGAATAAACTTTACCAAATGGTTTGAAAAATGAAGTGTTAGTTCTTAAAGGGGGGAATGTTTGGGAAATGCCACTATTTAAACCTTTGTGTGGTGCCATGAAAGCCTCTGGTAAAAGAACTCTTACTAGGAAGCTGAACATATAAAATAGATTAAGTCTGGTTTGGCAAGTGGGAATGAGCCCCTACTTTCCAGCTCTGTCATCTCCCAGCCTCTTGGTAGCCTGAGGGTGCCACATCAGAGCAGAATTTGAAAACTGGTGACCCATTTTCCCCCACAGTCCTGCAGAGCTAAGGAGCTTTTGACCTTCTTTTCTTTGTTCATTAGAGGTTTTTTTTTTAATAAAAGTAATAGAACATTACACATAAGCTTGGAAATAAGTGGAAAGGAAATACTACTAATCTCACCACCATTCCGCATAGCATCTTACTTGTCCTTTTTATTATAAAGAATATATTTTCAACGAGAAACCCAACCAAAACAAAACAAACCAACAGATCAAAAGCGTGGTTTGCTCCTAGGTCGAATGGCTACAAGAGAGGTCTCTCAGCCTCATGTGCCACCAGCAAGGCTGTCTCTTGCTTTCGCACAAGTGTGCCCATGAATAGAGTTCTCAGGTTCTCAGGACAGGCTATTGAGTGGGCTGCTAGAGCAGGACCCTAAGGGGATGGCCCCTAGGCAGCTCCCAAGAACCCAACTCCCGCTCCATGTTGCCAGCCAGGCCCCTGCAAGCACTATTAGCACAGAGAAGCAACCCTGAAGCCTTCTTTCAAGAACACGGCTCAAACTCTCAGCCACTGGTTATTAGGAGAGTGTTAAAACAGCAAGGTGGACAGTGTGAGAAATTACATAAAAGCTATGTAAACATGAGCCCTTGAGAATGCATGCACTTAAAGCCACCCAGCCTGCCCTGCTGCAGTTTGACTCACAGAAAGTTGGTGTAGACGCCCACGGACAGATTCTGCCAAGCGCTTGCCTGTGTGCACATGTGCTGCACTGTCCTAGTGGAGCCCCGCAAACTAATGGCCCTTCACAGGGACCATGGTTTAAGTGCATACATTCCCTTTTCTTCCTTTGCCCTAAAGTTAAAGATTTTTTTCTATGAAAATAAAAATGGTGCATAAACCAAAAAAGAGAAGGAAAACATTGAGATGGTACAGAAGATGCTCAAGATGAAAAATACAAGTCTCACTTTCCTGGCCTCGAATTCAGAGATGCCCACTGTTGATAGTTTTACTTTCGTTTCTAGACATTATAAATACAAACATAAATATCCTACACATAGAAGGCACAGGGAGGCCTTTCAGAAACTTAATTGCTGACATTATGCTGTATCCATTGCCTCCACACCTTGCTTTCTCATGTGATAGTGCATCTTGGACGTTTTTCTGGAGCTGCCTTCTATTTTGGTGGCTGCATGTTGTACCACTGAATGGGTGTACTTTGGTGTAACTTACCTGTCTCCTACTGATGGATGTTCAGCCAGCACTGCTGTGCACGTGACCGTTAAGACATATCACTGGTGGTGGGTTGCTGGGTGAACAGTGTGGGAGTGTTATGACAGATGGGGGATATTGTCCTCCAGAAAGTCCCTGTGAGTCTGTGACACTAAGTCATGTAGGTTATTGGTTCCTCACAGCCTTAGTAGTTCTGGGCAGTACCAAACCTGTGATAGGGAGAGCATGGATTTTTCAAAATTTACCCAAAACTGTTCTCCTTGCTAGGGTACTGCGTTCAACAGATCCTGATCGCTTCCAGGTAATGTTCTGCTACTTTGAAGATAAAGCTATTCAGAAAGACAAATCTGGTAAGTTTATTATTGTGGTACTTTAATGATGAATTGAGCTTTAATAGTATAAAAAGGAATACTACTCCCAGTTTTCTGTCTACATGAAGAAAATAGTTTTATGAAGTTACATACTGCATTGGAAAGATCAATATAAAACATAGAACCTTAGAGGTATATTCCACACCACTGACTCGTGGCAGACAGCCTCTTTTCTGCTGTCCTGCCCACCACTCTATTGCAGTGTATTCACTAAATTTCTATTGCCTTTAAATTTCTATTGCCACATTGGACTCTGTGCTGACAGCTCAGAGCCTGGAGCCTGCTTCAGATTCTGTGTCTCCCTCTCTCTCTGCCCCTCCTCCCCCTCTTTCTCTCTCTCAAAGATAAATAAACGTTAAAAAATATAGGGGCAACTGGGTGGCTCAGGTGGTTGGGCGTCCAACTTCGGCTCAGGTCATGATCTTACACTTTGTGGGTTTGAGCCCTGTGATGGGCTCTGTGCTGACAGCTCAGAGCCTGGAGTCTGCTTCTGATTCTGTGTCTCCCTCTCTCTCTCTCTCTCTCTTTGTCCCTCCCCCACTTGCATTCTGTCTCTCTCTCTCAAAAATAAACATTAAAAAATTTTTTATTAAAAATTTTTATTAAAAAATTAAAATTGAGATAGCAAAGAAAAAACTTAAACACATAGTATAGGCACTGTTTGGCTAGTTTAAGTATAAGGACACTGAGAGGTTTTAAACATCATTGCATTGGTCTGTGTGTTAATTTTTAAAGTGTTTAAAATTATAATAAGAGACTCTGAAATGTTAGACCTATGTTTTAATGATATGCTTAGAAGAATTTGATAAGTTTTATAATTGTGCTTAATATTTGGGTACATTATGGCCATGAGTTCTGATTAAATGTGTGGGCAAATATTTCGAAGAATGCTAATTGATAATTCTTAAAATCAATAAATTTATTATTAATTAAGTATAGTTTGTAGAGAGGAGACCTTTCCATGCCAGAAGCCATTGGCACACTGAAGAATCTATCAACTTGTTCTTGCCAATAGAGAATTAATCCCCAGATAATTCTGGTACTGTTTTTTCTACTGTTGAAAAATCAATCCTTAAAGAAATTATTTTAAAAATCACCCCAAGGAGGTGCCTGACTGACTCAGTCAGTGGAGTGTGCAACTCTTGATCTCTAGGTTATAAGTTTGGGTCTCACCTTGGGTGTAGAGATTACTTAAAAATAAAACTTTAAAAAATAAAATAAAATCACCCCAAGGATTCTGAAGTGCTGCTTCATGTAAGACCTTTGTCCAGTAAGTTCTTTATAGAACTCTTTACACTCTTGCAAGACAAGAAATTAGGTGCTTGAATTTATTTTTGTGGCGTTGGCAAGGAAGAAGTGTAAGGGTTCTGGAAGCTCCCTCTTCTGGCAGTAGGGGGAAGGACTGGAGGAGGAGGAGCCCTTTAGAGGCCAGGGTGGAAGGTGCAGGCAGGCAATTTGTAAGGTAGGAAACACCTCTCACTGGGGTGCAGGATACAGGAAGAGGGAGCCCCACATTCAAAGAGTCCGACACACATGTCCCACGACCACTCGTAGGTATAGTAGAGACACTGTTATTTGTTCCCCTTGTCCATTTACCCATTGTTTGTTGTTGTTGTTGTCTTATTTTTGAGAAAGAGAGCAGGAAAGGGGCAGAGAGAGAAGGACACAGAGAATCCCAAGCTGGATCCACACTGCTAGCGCAGACCCTCCATGGGGCTCAGACTCAAACTGTGATGTCATGATCTGAGCTGAAACCAAGAGTCAGACGCCCAACAAACTGAGCCACCCAGGTGCCCAGTGTTTATATAACAGTTGTTTTGTGCCAGATCACCCCGAGCTTCTTTGGCTCTAGTACGGAGGGAAGCAACAAAAAAAATTTGAGATTCCTAACCCATATGGGCCTAAGAACCTACCACATTTAGACAGCCTCCTAATGAGAATATCTACAGACAGAATAAGATAGCTTTCTAAAGCTAAATGTCACCCTCTCTCTTCTAAGTTCTGTTTTTCCTGTTACTGTGTCATAAGAGGAAACTAAATTGCACTGGGAACTGATGGGCACGCTGTGGACACTTTTTAATTTTCACAGCCCACCATACTCTTCTACATGATTTCCAAGTGGGTTATTTGTTTTTGTTCTGAGTATGGCACTTAGGTTAAGCCAATAAATGTATACTTAGTGAGTGTACTTTCTTCTTCCTTTTCCCTCCTAAAACGTAAGAGGAGGGAAGTACATGCCTATGGAGATGTGTTATTCATGAACTTTCAGAGCCAAGCAGAAAGGAGGTTATAAGAAGCAGCCAGCAGCCCCCGAAATGGAGGGCTGGCACCTCCTCTGTGCAGGTGGGAGCCAGGCCTCTGTGTGTTCCTGCAGTGCAGCCTGACAGCTGCCTAGTCCGTCATTACAGACTAAGACTGAGGTAGTCCCAAGTTAAAGTACAAAAGGAAAAATATAAAAAGAAAGTGGCTGTTTTTAAGTAAAAATCTCCAGAGAGGCTACTGTGTGACCATGACTGGCATCTGACCACTATCTGATTGTTTTTTATTAGGAACTTACAGTTTCAGTTTCCTAAGAGCTATATGAAAAGATACTACACTAAACGCACCCCCCCAAAACAAGATTTCATCGACCAAACCCAACTTCTTAGAAAGTAGCCTCTCCCTGTTTGGGCATCTGTCCAGGTCACACTAATCAATTCCCATGTCTGAGAGCTTTGGGGGCCCATTTATCCTCATAAAAAAACACAGATGCAATGCCTCTTTATGTTTCAAGCTCTGTGCTTGGCCTGGGGCACAGAGGTGCAGAGCCTGCCTCATCTTTCTGCCCTGCTGACCTTACAGCCCTGTCATTTAGCCACCCTAAAGATACTGGATGGGGCGCCTGGCTGGCTCAGTTGGTAGAGCATGCAACTCTTGTTCTAGGGGTTGTAAATTGAAGCCCCACATTGGATGTAGAGATTACCTTTAAAAATCTTAAAAAAAATTTTTTTTTGTTTATTTTTTTATTTTGAGAGAGAGAGTACACGCAAGTGGGAGAGGGGCAGAGAGAGAGAGACAGAATCCCAAGCAGTCTCCATGCCATGAGTGCAGAGCCCAATGCAGGGCTCGAACTCACAAACTTTAAGATCATGACCTGAGCTGAGATCAAGAGTCAGACGCTTAACCACTATATTATCTAGGCACCCCAAAAATAATATCTTAAAAAAAAAAGACAGGGGCACCTGGGTGGCTCAGTCGGCTAAGCCTCTGGCTTCGGCTCAGGTCAGATCTCACGTTCATGGGTTCGAGCCCCACGTCGGGCTCTGTGCTGACAGCTAGCTCAGAGCCTGGAGCCTACTTCCGGTTCTGTGTCTCCTCTCTCTGCTCCTCCCCGCTCATGCTCTGTCTCTCTCTGTATCAAAAATAAATAAAACATAAAAAAAAATTTTAAAAAAAGACAACAGATAAATGGGGCAGCACTTCACTACATCAGCATTGTGATGCTTGTGCTGTACTGTGACTTTTTAAAATCTGCATTGTAGGGGCACCTGGGTGCTCAGTCAGTTAAGTAAATGACTCTAGATTTTAGCTCGGGTCATGATCTCATGGTTCATGAGTTTGAGCCCCTCGTGGGGCTCTGTGCACTGACAGTGCACAGCCTTCTTGGGATTCTCTGTCTCTCCGTCTCTCTGTCCCTACCCTACTCACTCGCTCTCTCTCAAAATAAACAAACAAACAAACAAAACCTGCTTTGTACCCTGGTAGCAACAAGCACATCTGGTGCTCAGATCTTGCTTTCTAAATGCCATTCTGCATTAAAAGGAACCAAGTCTCCAAGGGGAAAAAGGTTTGATTCTACAGAGAATTGGAGCAGGGAAAATACAAGGTGAGCCTGGGATACCTGGTAGTGCCAGAAAGGAAGGTCCTGTGAAGGGGGGCAGGGAAGGAAAAGGAAAAGAAGAAGAAAAGAAAAGGCACATGAGCATGTCACAAAGACACAGCAGTCTCCCCTGAAAGAGCTCTCAGTGGCCAAAGCTGGAACAATTTGAGCAGCAAATGACAGTATTGGATTATAACCCAGTGAATGAAATAAATATCTATGAGTCTATACTGATTAGACAATTGAATATATCAAACATGGGGAAAGAGGTACAGATCTTCTTTATAGAATCCCAATTACTAAAAGTAGAAAGAATGAAGAAAACAAAATCCTAGTGAGAAGCAGAGTACCTGCTGCAAGCAGAGCCCACTGACAGACACTAAAATCTGGCCAAAATCTTAGAGAGAAATGATTTGTCTACATAACCTCAAACTATCTTCCCCAGGGGCACCTGGGTGGCCCAGGCAGTTAAGTGTCTGATTCTTGATCTCAGCTCAGGTCTTGATCTCAGGGTTGTGAGTTCAAGCCCCACATTGGGGCTTATTCTACTTAATACAAAATGCATGCGCGCGCGCGCGCGCGCGCGCGCGCACACACACACACACACACACACACACACACACACTAAAGTATCTTCCACAGAGTATTTTCCAGTTACCATGACGGTTTTATCTTATGCCCACGTTCTCTTCAGGAGCTGCAGCTTAACTCCCCTCCCCGAGTGTGGGCTGGACTCATTGACTCCCCTCTGAAGAGTAGAGCATAGAAAGGGAAAAATAGTAACTAGACAGTGGGAAACCTGGCAAACACCACTGTACCCAAGTGATCAAGGTCCACCTCCTCAGTGGTAGGAGACACTGATCTCACACAATCCTGCTACAAAGCCACAAGACCACTTCACTTCTGTGGGATTTTCCTAAAATCCTGTAACCTTAGTCTAATCACGAGCAAGCATCAGACATGCCTAAATTGAGGGACATGCTATAAAATGCCTGTGCTTTTCAGAAGTGTCAGATTCATGAAAGGCAAGAACAGACCAAGGAATCAACACAGATTGAGGGAGACAAAGGAGACCCGATGGGTAATTCCATGTGGCATTTTCATTGGATCCTGGGACAGAAAAGGGATATTAGTAGGAAAACCGGGGATGTCCACATAAAGCCTGAAGTTGAGCTAACAGTACTGTATCAGTGTTGGCTTCTTAGTTTTGATGAATTGAGCTGCTCATATCAGGAGAAGCTGGGTGCAGGGTATGTGGGAACTCTGCTCTCTCTGCCACTCATTTGTAGTCTAAAATCATTTCTAAACACTGTGTTTGAAAGTAGCTGGGATTGGTTCCTTTCTCTTGATGCTTCTGACGCATGGAATCCTCCCCCTCATTTCAGGGATGATGCAATGTGTGATTGCTGTCGCAGACAAAGTATTTGACGCCTTCCTGAACATGATGGCAGATAAAGTAAGCCTTGTCAGAGTGTGAGTGTGTGCCTGCCAGAGGCATGTGGAGGGTGCCTGTTGTACCTGTCTTTTCTGAATCTCCAGGCTAAGACCAAGGAGAATGAAGAGGAGCTGGAGCGGCATGCGCAGTTTCTCCTGGTGAACTTCAACCACATTCACAAGAGGATACGGAGGGTGGCAGACAAGTATCTGTCTGGTCTGGTGGATAAGTAAGCTCATTTTCCTTCTAATGCTGTGTGTGTGTGCGTGTGTGTGTGCGCGCGCAGGTAGAGCCGTCCTTACATTATCAGTGCAGAAAAATTGGAGTCAGAATTTAAACTCTCAAACAGCAATGTGGCCTCCCTCAGAATGTCATGGAATTTGCTGCAAGATCTGAAGTGTGGTCCTGAAACCTCTACTTATTCTGAGCTATCGATGTCACTTATAGTGTATCTCCTGACAAGGGATATCATGTCTCTTGTCTCTGTATCCCATCCTCTTCTGCCATGGGACCTCTCTGGGCTCACCCTGGAAACCTTACAGCCATCCTAAGTGACGTCTGCTAGTCCAAAGCCCAGTCAGAGTTTCCTGGTCGAATCAGTGTCTTCCAGGCTCCTCACAGACCTTTGTCCACTCCACGCTCTCTGTGCTGGGAGCCAAAGCAGACTTGTGGGACATGCCCCCACATGGACGAAAACCCTCAAAGGTGGGCTGGACAAGCCAGTCTGTAATGTAAAGGCCAGAGGCAGCAAACAGCCTCCCTGGGCCTGCCCACAGCTCCATGCACACGTCCAGTTCTGGCGCCTGCTGCAGGTGCTGTGTGCCTGGTCGAGGCAGGGCCAGAAGGCAAGTCTAGCACACGTATGACATGTGTCTGAGCTCGACATCCTAAGCAGAGGGCCATGATGAGTCACACCCATGAGGAGTCTGCTTCCCTCACCCTGGTCACCACATCTAGGAGCAGCTTCTTCTCTTTGAGCTACAGTATCATACAGATACTGATATTTTCTATTTTGCCATCATGTGAAAATATTGGGGAGCCCTGGTCAAAAACAAGAAGGCTCACTTTGGGGAGAGAGGGAGCATGGCTCAGCCAGTGCATAACCAAGATGATCAGTGTTAGGTTGAGAGCAGGTCATATGGGGCCACATCTAGGCCCTGAAGAGTGGGAGGTGGGGGGTGTTTCTCACTGAGTGCCCTGCCTGGGAGACCTCCTGACCTCCTCTGACCTCTTGCTGGGCAGCAAGAGGGGGGGCTTTTACCCCACTCTGTCCTGCCCCTCGAGGCAGCACTTTAAGGAACTCAGATTCCTTGAAGATTTGTCTCCTGGATCCTGAGATATAGCTGTCCATGCAGGTTTCCCCACTTGCTCTGGAGCGGGACAGTGCTGAAGACGATGCTGGACATCCTCCAGACCCTGTCACTGTCACTGAGTGCTGTGAGTGTCCCTGCCATACACCAGAGCTTAATGTATGCTACAAGTGGCCACATTGGGGGTGGGGAGGCCAGATCCCATCCTGGCCTTTACCAATGAGCTACAGTAAGTTTGGAAACCCGTCACAGACCGGTGTGGAGAAGGGAGGCAAACACTGCTGCCCAGCATGAGCAGAGGCAGCCCAGGGAAGGTGGTTTGGAAGAGGGAGCTTTGTTGTTTTCAGGACATTCACAAGGACCAGCCTTACTACGACATCCCTGATGCCCCCTATCGGATCACTGTTCCGGACACCTGTGAAGCCCGAGAGGTATGTGGCAGCTGTCTCCTTATTAACAGCCATTTTCATTGCCTTCTCTCCCATCAGAGCCGGCACATTGCACACACTGTGTCATTCAGTCCCCAGAAGTTTGAGGCATGAGTATTGTGGGCCCAGCCCATGGAAGAGAAAGTCTCAGTTGTCGAAGTCACACAATATGAGTGGGGTGCTGACTCACTCCCAGATTGGTCTGTCTGCCAGGCCTGCTCCTGCCCCACAGCCGTGCTGACTCTAAGCCCTTTCTTGGTTCAGCTGCCAAAGAGGTTTTCTGCTGCCTGTCAGATTATAGCTTCTCAAAGCTGCCTGAGCAAGTATGACTGTCAGATGAACTTCACTGCTGTGAGGTATGCAGACTATCTGTCATTGTGGTAGTTGAGGAACATGACTTCGGCTTTGTGTGGCACTGTGGGAAACAGATGGAGTAAGTGGCTCAGGATGAGGAGGCCGTGCTGTGCAAGGTCTGACTCAGAGCCCTCACGGTGGCAGACTGAAGCTTACTCAGACCACAGCTCAGACCTGGGGCCAGGTCGGGTCCCAACCTCTGGGCCTCCAGCTGTGGGCCGGGAGTTCCCCACACAGTGACGAGGCCCCTGCGCTGGCTCTTACTTCCCATGGCCTGCATTCTCCTTCAGTTACTGACTCAGGACATATGTTGCTGGTGACCATGTGAAGCACTGTGAAGCACTGTGAGCTGTCTGGCCTTATGCCAGGACCACAGACCGGGATGCCTGTGCCCTATACCCCAAGCTCAGTGTTAGAACATGGTCACTGTAATCATTCACTAGGGCTGCCATGATTAGGTACCATAGACTGAGTGGCTTAAACAACAGAAGTTTATTTTCTCACAGTTCTGGGGGCTGGAGGTCTGAAATGGTTGTTTCTTCAGACACAACTCTCCTTGTCTTTTAGATGATTATTGTGTTCTTATGTCCTCACATGTCTTCCCTCTATGCTTGTGTCCAAATCTCCTCTTAGGAGGATGTCAGGTTGGATTAGGGTCCACCGATATGATACCATTTTACCTTAATTACCTGTTTAAAGGCACCATCTCCAAATACAGTGATATTCTGGGGTAATGGGGGCTAGGGCTTCAACACATGCATTTTAGGGGGATGCACTTCACCCCCCCAAAAGTAACTAACTACAGCCTGTAGCTGACATCCTCTGACAGCCCAGATACACTGACCTCGGCTTGATCACACCCTCTTCTAGAGCATCGTGAAGGACTTCGCGGCACGCTGTGGAATGATCCTACAGGAGGCAATGAAGTGGGCACCTACAGTCACCAAATCCCACTTACAGGTACTTTCTTAAAATCACCAAAAAGCAATTTTGATAAGTTCCTTCCAGTGTTCCAGAGAACTTTCGTAGACTGTGAACTCAAAATAGAAACAGCACTGGTGTGACTATACAGAGACCAAAAACATGAGTCTAGTGCCTGGGAATAACAGAGGCCTCAGAGGTGGCTCTTTGTTAGGAACACCTTGTGGGGTAAAGGTACTGGTTGTGGGTGAGTGGGGCAGGTACAATGGGATCTATGGGCAGGCAGGCCCAGGGAACCTGACCACTCACACCAGGTAGGTGCCAGGTGTGAGGCAGGCTGGGCGCGAGTGGCATGGTGGGCAGGGAGGCCTGGCAGTCGACCGGCAGCACCTCTGCCAAATGCTGGGGCTGGAGTGAGGCTGCTGTCTCATTAGAGCCCCAGCCAGGCTGTACGTGGAGTTGCACGTGAGCCTTTGCAGATCAAAGTGCTGGCTAGTGAACACCGATGACTGTAAGGTGAGACATTGTTCTTGTCAAGCGGAAGCGGACCTCTCACAATATGTGAGAGGAAAAAGTCACCTCAAAAGGTATCAAAGATAATAAAAATCCCATTAGAAGAAATCCGGCTTAATAAAGAGAAGGTGCATGGAGAGGACCATGTGAAGTTGACCTCAGCAACATTTGTCAAGATAAAGCTAGTTCCAAAGTATTTCTGTGTCTGGAATCCAGGAAGGACCGAGCAGCTAGCTGCAAGAGCCTTGGAGGTTGTTTGGAAATGCATTTTGCAAGAACCCATGGTTGTGCCTTGCGTTGCCTTGAAGTTCCTCCTTCCACAAAGATGTAGGAGCAGTGAGGTTAGAGCAACTGGAGAAATGAAAAAAATGGAGCCTTGCATCAGGTACTCAGCAGCTAAGCTGGACAGAGATGGACCTTGTAACTAAGCCATGCCTGTATTTGACAGTTGTCACTATCTAGTGGATATACTAGTATTCTTTAGACTGTGGTACTTTCTCAAACTGTTCATGTTTGGGAACTGACATATTTTGGTTCACATGGAAGAAAGGGACCTTAGCTCCCAAGGCTGGGATCTAAAGAGGAGAAGCCCCTTTCATTCCTAAAAGGGTTCATTAAGCAAAAAAAAAGTTAAGGCCTTAATCGGGAAAGCTGTTTATTTCCTCAACTGTGGCCTAAGAAGGGAGTGGAAAATGGATAGGCTTAAGGCTTAAAATGGTCTCGATACTTTTACCAGGCCTCCTCTTGGTGTTGCCCCAGGCCCTGTTTCCCTTCTCTTGGACATCTAGTCTGTCTGAACCCTATCCCACCTGCTGTCTAGCCCTCACTGCCCAGCCCTTAGTGTCCCTATCCCACCTGGACATGTCACTGCAGCCTCAGTGCGTCCAGAGCCACCCACCAGGCTGAGCCAGTATCAATAGCAAATCTGCTACTTCTGCTCATTAGCCACTCCCCATCACCATGGGGTCCACAGTTGGGTTTCTGGGGCTCCATAAACCCTCCAAAACCACTGGCACACTTTTTTAAGTCACTGCTCACGTGTACTTTCCTGAAGGGAGTCTGTGGTTCACTCTTAAACTCCTTCACCTGGCACACAAGGCTGTCGGGCCTGGCCCATCTCTGACCCAGGCTGGCCACCTGCTGTCTAGCCCTTGTACTTGCTGCTCCTGCAGTGCTAACTCCTGACCCCTGATGACCCCCAAGTAGAAGGCCTTCTCACATCTCCAGGCTCTGCCAGGTGTCCCCCTCCACCGGTTAGCCAGGCAGTCTCTGGCCCTTGCCCTGCCTTCCTGCTGTCCATCTGGTCGCTCCTTCACAGCAGGGCTGCTGTGGCAGTACAACTGCCTGTGTGTTGACAGCAGGACCAGAACTCTACAGCTGTCTTCCAGGACTGTACAGGACTGCACAGGACTTGGCAGGTGGCAGATTCGCAGCAAGGATGTGCCCAGAAAAGCGGTCTTGCCACATTTACTGTGTACCTCCCACTCTGGGGAAATTGTCGTCCTTCACACATGAGCAAGAGCCAGTTGGGGAAGGGGGGGCCTTAACTTACTGAGAGTCTCACAGCAAGGGGTAGACCCAACATTGGAACCAGTGTTTGCTCTACTACCTTGCACCTTATTTTATAAAGTGTTATTCTTACCTTTAAAATAAAATAGCCCTTTTTTTCCCCTACTTCAGGAATATCTGAACAAACATCAGAACTGGGTATCAGGACTGTCACAGCACACGGGGCTGGCCATGGCCACTGAAAGCATCCTTCACTTTGCTGGCTACAACAAGCAGAACACCACTCTTGGGGTATGTATGTGCTTTCTGGGGAACAGGAGTCTCCTTCGGCTATGGGAGCCACAGTGTGAGGGACAAGACCAAAGCTTATATGTAGCTGTTTCTGATATATGTGGCTGTGCTAGCAGTAGGCAGATTGGAATCCATGTAAGATACTCAGTTTCAGAGAGAGTAGGTCAGTAGAACAGGTATTTCCTTACTGTGTTTCTTTTTTTTTTTTCCCCAGTGTTTACTTTTGAGAGAGAGACTGAGCATGAGTGGGAGAGAGACAGAGACAGAGAGAGACAGAATCCAAAGCAGGCTCCAGGCTCTGAGCTGCCAACACACCCACAAACCCTGAGATCATGACCTGAGCCGAACGGACACTTAACCAACAGAGCCACCCAGGCGCCCATCTTTACTATTTTAATTAATTATTGATATCAGATTTGGATGTCTGTGTATCCACAAGGAAGAAAACTGATCTCTTTGAGACAAGATCAGCATTATCTTATAGTCATGTTGATTGGAAACATTTGCTGGATTTTTCTGTTTCAGCAGGTGCCAGAGCACACATGCACACACATCTTCAACTTCATCTTGTTCCACTGAAGATCACTTTAGAGGGCAGCATGTCCATTAAAGTAGTGCTTTCTTCGTTAAATCAGAGTTTAGGATCAAAGTAGCAGATCGACAGCAGGTGATCTGACTGGGAGTGGTGCATGTTGGTGTCGCCCAGCCGTAGGGCCTAGCACAGTTTCCTTTAGTCCAGCCCAAGCAAGTGTGGCTGTGTGCTTCTTAACTCTGCCTCTTAACTCTCTCTCTCTCTCTCTCGGGGTGGGGAGGTGGAGAGGCTGCTGCCTGGCTTTTATCATGTCTTTGGCATGATAGGGTGAGGATGCAAAGGAGGGAGGATGGCCCTGCCACTTCTCCCCATGGCCACAAATTCTAAGCAGGAAGGGAGGAGGCCATTAGGCAGGCCAGGGGCTCTCAGCCTCCGTGTGGAGCCTGGGGCAGTGCCAGAGGCAGCCAGCGTCTTCTCCCAGCCTATGTCATCCTCGGAGCTCTCACAGAGGTCACTCCATGTTCTCTGAAGATACCAGTGACACCAGCACACCCTGTGCTTACAGGCCAGGCCCAACGGCGTGAGATCAGCTCCCCAAGCTGTGGGAGGTCACTTTTGCTTAAAAGACTTAAGTCTTTTTCTGTAGAAAAAGAGATTTAGGTGTGGTTTTTCCTTTTCTGTTGCTGAGGAGGAAAGGATATATTTATTGTGTGTTCTGTTGGTTGTGATAGAGATCCTGGCCAAGCTGCCCCTGCCGCATGAAAAGCCCAGGAGCTGCTGGCTGCCAGAGTGACCTCTCCCCAGCACACGGCACTCAGGGAAGAGCAGCTTCTAGCCGGTGTTTCAGAAGCATGATCTCAGGCCAGTGGGTCTTGCTGCATAGAGACTGTCAGAAAACCCCTGTAGGGCCGTCCTCCCCACCACACTGCACCAGACATGTGAGCTGGCGCAATTCTACGAGGAAGGGAGGTGGGCTGCAACGCAGGCCATGTGCTGCCTGGGGGCTGCGCAGATATCACTGGATCCCCATTCAGCCTGGTGAGAAGGCCACTGCTTTCTACATTTTGCAGGGGAGTATATTTAGGCTAAGGAGCAGGTTCCCTAGGGCCTCATAGCGTGTTGGTGGCAGAGCCAGGTTCCAGTGTAGACCTGCTTGATGCCATAGGCCACACTGTCTCCAAAAAACATAAAGCAGTGTTACATGACCTTTTACAAAATATGCGAGCCTAATAATTTTATGAGAAAATCATGTATTTTTTGTTCTTATGTTTTCCCAAATTCATATTTTCTTTGCTTGACCCTCCTTCTCTCTCCCTGCCTGCCCCCTCCAAAACAATAATCCCTCAAACTTCAACTGTTGAGAGATTGCTTTTCCCCAGTAGCATCTGAATGTTAAGAAGCAGATAGGGTGTGTTGGTTTATAGTAAAAGGTGCTAAAGGGGTGAAAGGTCATCTTCAGTGCGCGTTCTTAGTCTTCAGTGATGCTGGGCAGGGCACTGAGGAGCATGGTAGCAGTGACTAGCCAGGGTAAGGGAGAGTAGTCATCAGGACCCCAAGGGATGGGAGGTGGGCTGGGGGTTGAAGCTGAAGAAGAGGAAGTGAAGGGGGTTCTACAAATATTTTCCCCATTCTGTGGGCTGCCATTTTACTCAGAGTGTGCCCCTTTTGTCTCTGTTACACCATTGGCAGCTATGGGGTGTCTCTGAGCCCCTGCTGGCTTTTGCTCACTCTGTCACCATGCACTGGACTTCACCCTTCACCATCTTCAAGTCACATTTGCACACCCGCATGCACCCATAGAGGAGACAGCCCAGGAGTACTAACTTCGCAGCCTTTTCATTGCAGATTATGGTGATTTTCACAATGATCTGATGATTATTTCTCTTGCAAAAGACCTGTTCACCACTGGGATGAAAGCAGTGAGAGCAGCAAAGTGAAGTTCTAAGCTGCCTTCCAGAGAAAATTTTTCATCCTAAAAATGGTTTTAAATCCTTTTTCCATGGTTCATATCAGACGGGAAGGTGTTCTAAAGTATTTCATTTTGGGGTGCCTGGGTGGCTAAGTTGGTATAAGCATCTGACTTTGGCTCAGGTCATGGTCTCGTGGTTTATGGGTTGAACCCCCACATAGGGCTCCATGCTGACAGCTCAGAGCCTGGAGCCTGCTTTGGATTCTGTGTCTCCATCTCTCTGCCCCTCCCCCACTCACACTCTCTTTCTGTCTTTCAAAAATGAATAAATGTTTAAAAAAAATTAAGTGTTTTGTTTTATTAGCTTGCCAACATAGATTTTTAATAACCTCTGGATCTGAACTCGACTTCTTAATTGGACTTAGGCTTAACCATAGTGAACACAAGGAAAACATGTGGTCTGAAATAATCCTCAATATTTTTCTGTAGGCAACTCAGCTAACGGAGCGCCCGGCCTGTGTGAAGAAAGATTATTCCAACTTCATGGCATCTCTGAATCTACGCAACCGCTATGCGGGCGAGGTACTTGTCCTGGCATGGGCTGTCGAACTGTCCTTTTGTTCTGCTGCCAGTCAGCTCCCAGTGGAAAATGAGCAAGTTCTGGAACTCACTCATTTTAGGTGGACTTGAAGACAAGGGGCCCTGGGACATACCAGTCCAATCAGCAGCATTTATGACTACCAATCACCACCTCTGCAAAGGGATGACTTCATGTACATATGCTCTGGCCATGCTGAAGCATTCTATTTTTCTGGCTTTTTTTTTTACATTTATTTATTTATTTTGAGAGAGAGAGAGGGTGAGGGGAGGGGCAGAGAGAGAAGGAAAGAGAGAAAAATCCCAAGCAGGCTCCACACTGTCAGCACAGAGTGCAATGTGGGGGCTTGAAGGCACGAACTGTGAGATCATGACCTGAGCCAAATCCAGAGTGTCTGCTTAACAGACTGAGCCACCCAAGTGCCCCTTTCTGGCTTTTCTTTTTTAAGTGGCAGCAAACATTGGTTGAGTGCTATGCACAAACTGGGGCAGTTGGTAAGGTATATGGACTATTATTCCAGTTTCACAGATAATGAAACTGAAGCTCTCAAAATAAAGTAATTTGCCAAAGTTGTACAGGCAGAGTGAGGTCTCGAACCACATCTGACCCCCCTGAGGGCTTTTGTCTACCCTGTCACACTTAAAAATTTTTTTTCTTAACATTTAGTTATTATTGAGAGATAGAGACAGAACATGAACTGAGGAGGGACAGAGAGAGGGGGAGACACAGAATCCGAAACTGGCTCCAGGTTCTGAGCTGTCAGCACAGAGCTCAACATAGGGCTCGAACTCACAGATCATGAGATCATGACCTGAGCCAGTCGGACGCTTAACCGACTGAGCCACCCAGGCGCCCCAACCACGCCACATTTACCCCAGCCTAGCAAGTTGCTTCACCACTTGGGGCCTCAGTTTCTGAATCTATAAAAACACAGAAGCTAGTCTACACCTTTTCAGAGGTCCATGCAAGTCCATTGGTGCCTAGTCTGAGTGGGGTCTCCCCTCCCCGTTCTGCGACTCCTGCATTCCAGCTGTTGTTCTTCCTTCTCCTGTGGGCCCCTGGCAGGTGGGCCCCTCTCTCTGGTAGGCTGCTGCTGACTATACATTCCCCACTGCTGGGAATTGCTCTGAGGGCCTGTTCCACCTGTTTTAAATACCTAGGTCGTAGTAGGAAGTCTGTCTTTGGGGTAGGTTTGGTTTTTGGAAGGAGTCAGATTATTTCTATGTAGATAAGTCTTGTAAATAAGAGAATGGCATACTTTGGGGGGGGGGATGATATACAACTTTAAAAATAGTAAGGATGCTCATGGTTGAGTCACTAATTGTATTACTCAGCCCACGTTCATGCAGCCCTATCATGGTTCAGACCTCGAGTTCAGTGCTGCAATGTGAAATTGACAAGACCAGGTCTCTGTCCTCAGGGAATGCCCGCACACAGTGCTAAAAGAGAAGTTCCCCAGAAAGGTGTGAGCAGTGGTAGCATCGTTGAAACAAGTTTATCATTCTCTGTTCCCACAAGCTCCAGTATGAGACAGTGAGACTCCAGTCGTACCTTGCCGTGTGCCCTGGATTATGTATGATTCTCCTGATGAATGTGTTTCTTGCAGGTATATGGGATGATTCGGTTCTCAGATGCCACAGGCCAGATATCTGACCTGAACAAAATGATGGTCCAAGAGCTGAATACAGCATTAGACCTCAGTAATCCCCAGCACTACACACAGGCCATGTTCAAGCTGACAGCAATGCTCATTAGCAGCAAAGGTAACGGACAGAGGCACAGGGAACTCTGGGCTGTTTTGGAAATGAGTATTTACCTTCATCTTCCTTAGTGAGCTGGAACTCCCCCAGTAGAGATCTCTGTGGTACCTCCAGGGGTGGAAGTAAACAAGAGGCCATCATTGGCCCACCTGGTCTGTCTTGTTGATGTGAAGAGGCAAGCATAGGGTTCAGCCTTTGTTCAAAGCTTCTTCTGAACAGCATGTGTTTGGTTTCAGATTGTGATCCACAGCTCCTCCATCATCTGTGTTGGGGTCCCCTCCGGATGTTCAACGAGCATGGCATGGAGACTGCCCTGGCCTGTTGGGAGTGGCTACTGGCTGGCAAGAATGGAGTGGAAGTGCCGGTAGGACACTGGCTGTGTTCATCAGAGATGGAGAGAGCTTGGCCTTGGCTGCTTGGCTGACAAGCTTGCAGACCCCGGGCAAGCCCCTCACCCTTTGGGGCTTCAGTCTTCCTTGTATGTTAGATTGTGATATTAATGCCTGACCACTGGGCTATCACGGGGACCACAGAGACTATATATTTATGTTGCAAGTATCCTAGTAGTGCCTAGGAGTTGTTGTTTTTCAAAATCTCAGTAGAGGGAGCTATTTCTCTGAGAGTAGAATACAGGATGTGATAGGGAGTGTTTTTTATTTGTCCACAAAGACATTTCTCTTGGCCTGCTACCTTTGGTAGGAGCAGCCTTTCTGGTTCCATATTTCTGAAGTTGCTACTGGAGGAAACCCCCAGGCAAGGTCATATACACCGTTTCAGATGATTGGATGAATATCTAAGAACTGTTGTATTTTTCACAGATCTCGTTAATTTTCCTAACAACGGAATTTGGCAGCTTTTTTCTGGTGTTTTTTTTTCAAATGTTTATTTTTGAGAGACAGAGCATGAGCAGGGGAGGGACAGAGAGAGTGGGAGACAACAGAACCCAAAGTAGGCTCCAGGCTCCAAGCTGTCAGCACAGAGCCCAAGATGGGGCTCAAACCCATAATCCATGAGATCATGACCTGAGCCAAAGTCTGATGCTTAACCCACTGAGCCACCCAGACACCCCTCTGTGTTTCTTAAGATGAGTTGTGATAAGTGGTCAAAAGGGGTATTTTCTTTTTCTTGTTCCTTATTTTTCCTTTGGGCTACTTTTAGTATGTTTCCCTTTATCTTCCATTTTTAATAGTTTGGTATGTGATTTTCTGTGTATTTATCCCTTTGGGATTTATTGAACTTCTTAGAGATGTAGCTTTTTTCCCATCAAATTTGAAAATTTTTAGGCCAGTATTTCTTTAAATATTTCCCCATTCTCTTGTCTCATTTTAGGATTTCAGTTACACACACATATGTTGGTAACTTCATATTGTCCCATGATCATTAATGTTCTCTTCAGTGCTTTTCACTTTTTTCTCCCTCTCGTTGCATTTTGGTTCATTTTAACTGGTCTGTCTGCCAGTTTAGTGCTGTTTTATAATGCTTTATTTTTTTGTTATTAAGCCATCTTATATATTTTTTTTATTTCAGATATTGTAATTCTCAGGTCTAGAATTTTTGTTTCTTTTTTTTAATATTTATTTATTTTTGAGAGGGAGAACACAAATGGGGGAACAGAGGATCTAAAGCAGACTCTGCACTTCAGCAACAAGCAGCCCAATGTAGGGTCGAACTCACAAGCCATGAGGTCATGATCCGAATCAAAGTCAAGCACTTAATCGATTAAGCCACCCAAGCGCCGCATAGAATTTTTGTTTCTTTTTTATAGTTGTATTTCTCTACTGAGATTCTCTGTGTCTTTACTAGTCTTTTCATCTTTACCAATAAATATTTAGTCATATTTGTAATATTTATTTTAAAATTCTTATCTGGTTTGTTAGTTCTAGTATCAGGGTTATCTGTGGGTCTGTTTCTGCTGATTTATTTTCTTTAGTGTTTTAAATGTTTTTGTTTTGTTGTAGACTGTGTATATAGAAAAGCAATGGAGACAGGAGCACTGCTGTTTATTTTCCCAGAAGATAGGTCTTTCTTTTGTCAGGTGACTAGAATGAAGGTCAGTGACCCCTAGGAGTTAGTCTTGGCCAGAAGGATGGATTCTTCCTGCTTTTCACCCACCTTCATCTTCCTTCCCCCCCCCCATTAAAATTAGAAGAGGAGGGGTGCCTGGGTGGCTCAGTCGGTTGAGCCTCCGACTTCGGCTCAGGTCAGATCTCATGTTCATGGGTTCGAGCCCTGTGTCAGGCTCTGTGCTGACGGCTAGCTCAGAGCCTGGAGCCTGCTTCTGGTTCTGTGTCTCCTTCTCTCTCTGCCCCTCCCCCTCTCATGCTCTGTCTCTCTCTGTATCAAAATAAATAAAACATTAAAAAAATTAAAAAAAACAAAACAAAACAAAATAAAATTAGAAGAGGGGTCATGGAAGGATTTTTATGCCAAGCAAATTGCTGTTTTCCTTTGGGGTCTTTTAGACTCTGATCTGTTGACCCTGCCCCTGCCATCACCAGGAACTCTGCTGGCTTCAGGTCTCTTGACCTTTGGCAGGCCTTGTCTACCCACTTGTGTCCAGACCCACACTGGCCCACAAGCTGCTGGAGCTTGCTGCTCCCTGTGAAGTCTCTGTAAATCAGTTCTTCGTGGCTTTCTCATCTGCCATGCCTCAGCAGTCCAACAGATAGGCATGGTTTTTACATCATCCAGACCATTCTTACTGTTCACTTGGGACTGAAGTCCATCTGTCTCCTCTCACTCCCTGTCTCTACCTCTGCAAGGACCTGTTGTCCAGGCCCAGCAACATCTTGGAAAGACTTTTAACTTTTGTTTCTGTGTTGTTGGCTTCTGGTTTTTAATTTTTTCTGTTATGAAAGCAATGTATGTTTGTTACAGAGAAGTTGGAAGTTATGAGCGTAATGAAAAAAATAAAAATCATTCATAACTCCAACTTTAGAGACAATCACTGATGGAATCCGGGTGTCTTCTACATTCATGGGAGAGAGAGAACTATGAGCTTGGCAGGCTCATCTCAACGTGAAGACCCTCTTTGTGAGAGTCTGGGGTCCTTATCTCACTAAGATTGGAAAGAATGCTGATCTCTTGGTATGGTGCTCAAATCATGATTCAAAATAAATGAACTAACCCCTTACCTCCACCCTTCTGCCTCCAAATAAATGCCAACATAGTCCTTCCCTCTGCTCAAAGTCCTTACCATTATCCCTGACCCATTTTTGCACTACCACAAATGATCCTCAGCAAATCCTGTCAGATTTACCTTTTTACTTTTAAAGTATATTCAGAAACTGACCATTTCCCAGTATCCCAACTGCTGTCCCCTGGCCCCAGTATCCTTTGTCTGCCCTGGACTAGGGTGCCTCTGGCCTCCCTGCTTCTACCCACGCCCCTCTTGCTTTCTCCACATGTACTCAAAGCAAGTCAGTAAAATATGGGTCATATTAGTTCCCCGCTATGCCCCAGACCTGCCAGTGCTTCCCATGCCCACTCAGAGTAGAAGGCACACTTATTTCTATAATCTGCAAGGCTCCTCTGCCACCTTGACTCTGTCCCCCTCTCCTCCCGTTGCTTGCCCTGCTGTAGGCACACTGGGGTCCCTGCTGCCCCTGCCCTCCAGGCGTGCTTCTGCTTTAGGCTGGGAGCACTGTTCCCTCTCCTGCAGTGTTCTTTTCAGGCAGCTGCACGCTTCACTCCTGCATCTCCTCCAAGGCTTGTCTTAGTTGTCCCGTGCCTTCCCTGTTCTAGAACACACATACGTCTATTTATTCATTCTTCCAAGCCTTCTCATGGCTCTCTTTTCCCCCTTAGCTTTGATCAATGTCTAATATATCTATCTAACTTCTCTTGCCATCTGTGGCCTCCTGTAAACTGGGTGGATGTTTGTCTTACTCACTACTTCATTCCCAGAGCCTGGAGGGGAAACAACCAGGCCCAGAGGCAGCAACCAGGATGTGCTTGTTCAACAAATGAGTGGGCGTGCAGCCTTGGCTATGGCTCATCAGGCCTGGCAGCCTTGTGGTTTTTTCCTCTAACATAAGACTTACATTTGGCTGCAGGAAACAGAAACTGGGCACAGTGCCTTGACCACCAGGGGTTATCCTCCTGATGTCACGGGCAGTTCATTGGTAGCCTGGCTCATGTCTGTGACTCTGCCACCGTTAGCATGTGGACTTTGTCCTCACCTCACCTCCAGATGGCTCTGTGCCTCCAAGCAGGAGGGTAGAGGACACTGGCTTCCCTGACCTTGACTCAGTTGATGCCAGCCTGCTGATTAGTGCTAATAAGAACCATTGGCCACCCTAACCTGCAGAAGCCTGGGTGAGGGTACCTGTGACTAGCCACTTGTCCTCCCTAAATAAAACCATAATAAAGAAGGATAGGATAGATACTGGGCAGGGATCCAGGGCATTTACCCTGGGCACCAAGCCTCAGCTACCACCTCTCTGAGGCAGGTCTGATGCCCTGAAAGTTGCTGCCTGGTGTTGTCAGGCCAAAAGGGGAGACTGCTCCCCTTGCAGACTCAGTTTGGCTCCCACAGTTATTCCCTGGACCTGATTAGTGGCATGAAGGTGATGTGCAGGGTTTGTGTGGGGAGGAAAAAAGGAACTGGGCTCCAGAGCCAAAATCCAGCTTAGAGGCCCTGCTTACCTCTGGAACCATAGATGGTTTCAGGATTATTAAAAAGATTCAACCAGGCAGAGCCTGTTGAGGTTCCACGTGGCACTAGGCACATCCCACATGTGCTGATACCACAAAGCAGCACTATAGCACCTGGCCTACTGATATTTCAAGAAGGCTTTTTGGTAGAAAATAGCTGGGGGACTCTGCTCAGTCGGTTGGGCCTCGAACTTCGGCTCAGGTCACGGTCTCACGGTTTGACTTTGAGCCCCATGTTGGGCTCTGTGCTGACAGCTCAGAGCCTGGAGCCTGCTTCAGATTGTGTCTGTCTCGCTCTCTGCCCCTCCTCCACTTGAGCTCTGTCTGTCAAAAATAAATAAATGTAAAAAAATAAAAATAAAAATAATAAAAATAAAATGGCTGGGAAGTTGGATCATAGGTGATCTTTACTTTTTATTTAATACTTCCTTTGGTTTTGTAAATTTTGTTCATTGAGCACATAGTCCTTTTATACTTAAACAACAGTAAGTACTTTTCTATGCTTCGCAGAGGCACTAACTCTCATTGCATACCTGCAGTTTATGCGGGAGATGGCAGGGGCCTGGCAGATGACAGTGGAACAGAAGTTTGGCCTGTTTTCCACGGAGATAAAGGAAGCAGACCCCCTGGCAGCGTCGGAAGCCAGTCAGCCCAAACCCTGTGCCCCTGAAGTGACCCCCCACTACATTTGGATTGATGTAAGTGCTTCCCCGGGCTCCACCCACCCTAGCTGGAGGTCAGGGGCTTCCCCTGGGGCCAGTGGCACAGTAAGCATGGGGCTCCAGGTTTAAGACGGCCTTACCGGGGAAGGTGGGATGGCTGTTCCTGCCTTCTGCCCAGGCCCCTGCCAGACTCATTGCACTTCCTGAAAGACCCATACACACCCTCCTATTGGCCCAGAGCCCCACCTCAGCTGGCAGTGCTGGCTCTGCGCACGGGTGGGCCAGGCCTGAGCACAGCTACATGTTCTCTTTCCCACTCAGTTCCTGGTGCAGCGGTTCGAAATCGCCAAGTACTGCAGCTCAGACCAAGTGGAGATCTTCTCCAGCCTGCTGCAGCGCTCCATGTCCCTGAACATCGGTGGGGCCAAGGGGAGCATGAACCGGCATGTGGCGGCCATTGGGCCTCGCTTCAAGTGAGAGCCTCCCTCCTCCAGTGATGGTGGCGGGGAGAGTGGGGGGGATGTTTCTCTCGGAGTTGCTGGTGCTATAGGTCACAGGAGGTTCCCATGTTTGGCTTTTTTTGTTGTTTCTGTTGGCCAGAAACTGACCAAGCCCCTTGCCATGCCCTTCTAGAGCTGAGGAGGTCAGCCAGCATGCTGTCCTCAGCAGGGCAGTGTTCAAGAAGGTGGTTCACTCATGGACCTTGTGCAGCCAAATGTTGGGCAGCCTTTCTAAATTGTCTAGTCACAAAAAAAGGATTTTGGTGACATAGTGGTGATTAAAACACAGGCTATGTGGCAGAACTCAAGTATGACAAGCTCATACTGGAAGGCTGGCAGTGACTTAGGGCAGATCACTTGACTCCTCTAAATGTTTGTGGGAAACTTCTGATCATGCTGACTACACCAAGTCAAGTTTTGCCAAGATCTGTGCAAAGTATCAACCGTACCAGGGGATACCCCTTTAGGGGGATACATAGCCTAGTGGGAAGGGCCAGGTGCTGCAGCAGGGGTGCTGTGGACGCAGCAGGCAGGATCAGTCTGGCATGGGGAGGGCCTGTAGGTGCCTACATGGTCGGTAGGAGAGAGGATGAGGGACTCTCTTTCAGAGTGTACCACTCCTTCTGCCTGAACCCCTTCCTGCTGCCCATTGCCCACCCTCCCCTGAGCTCCAGACCCATGTTCCTGCAGCCCACTGGGCAAGCCCTGGGACCATGCTTCTCAGACCACTACAAGGGAAGGGCTCTATTCACCTCATTTTCCATCCATCACAGACATGTACCTTTATCAAATGCATGAAAATGAATTACTAGAAAAGGATTCACACTAAACTATCGTAACAATGTGAAATTGGTATACAAATGAGCAGGTAACCCCTCTCAGTTTCTGTACTAACTCATCACAGACTAGCACCATCTGTTGATGCCCACTGAGTAGCCCTGACCTGGCAGAAACCAGGTGCTTGGTAAATTTATTTTTCTTCTAGCATGAATTAAATGTTCCACTTTTGTAGCACTTATAGGTGACTGCACTCAGGTAGTAGTTTGCAGATAGACGAGCTTCTGGCCAAGGCAGATGAACACACAACTTGTTTACTTGCCCCCAATTAAAGTGAAGGTTTAAAAACAAAAAACCTTTCCTGAGACATTTCTGGTACAATAAACCTGAATGGCAATCACCTAGCTGGTGCCACAGTCCTGGCACCTGAGAGCTCTGGCATCCAGAGACATGCCTGAGGACTGAGTGGTTTGCACAGGAGCTAGGAACCCTGGGATGTTCCTGGGCCCCCTGCACTCTGCCGCAGCCCCCGGCGTTCTCTCGTAGACTGCTGACTCTGGGGCTGGCCCTTCTGCATGCCGATGTGGTCCCAAACGCGACCATTCGCAACGTACTTCGTGAGAAGATCTACTCAACTGCCTTTGACTACTTCAGGTACTCTCCCCAGCTGTGCTGTGCACGGGGTGCAGTGACAGCTGCACCTGTGCGTGTGTCAGGTTGTGTTGTGTGGAAACAGCTGCAGTTGCAGGATCTGCCACAAGCACACCATTCAGCCAAGGGCTGGGATAGTGGTGGAGGCGGCCACGAGAGCTCGGAAAATCATCACGCTTTTTCTTGCAAATTAATGAGATAGTTGTTGCTGATGACTAGCTCTGAGCTCACCTTTTGTCATTAAGAGACAATTTACAGGGCACCTGGGTGGCTCAGTCGAGCGTCCGACTTCGGCTCAGGTCACGGGATCTCAGGTTCATGGGTTTGAGCCCCATGTCGGGCTCTGTGCTAACAGCTAGCTCAGAGCCTGGAGCCTGCTTCAGATTCTGTGTCTCCTTCTCTCTCTGACCCTCCCCTGCTTGCGCTGTGTCTCTCTCAAAAACAAATAAAACATTAAAAAAAAAAAAGACAACTCACGTCACCTTTTGATAATATGCTTTATAATGTATGTGGCTTCTAGTCCCAGACTCCAAGCACTCAACTCTTGTCCTCTTGTGGTTGTTTGAAGTTGTCCCCCAAAGTTCCCTACTCAAGGAGAAAAGAGGCTACGTGAAGACATAAGCATCATGATTAAATTTTGGACGGCCATGTTCTCTGATAAGAAGTACCTGACTGCCAGCCAGCTTGTTCCCCCAGGTAAGCATTGTTCTCAGCAGTGCAGCTGCTCATGGGTGGTGGGGCTGACACATGGGTGCAGGCAGGACGGTGGTATGCAGTGGGCAGCCCTGAAGGAATCCAGTCAGAATAGTGAGGGTCTCACTGAGCGCTAACCTTAGCCATGCTGCATGGTCACCAGAGGCCCAAAGCCTGCCTGGCCACCAGTTGTCCTCCAGCCCCAGCTGACAAGCATGAATGGGTACAGGAGGACCTGAGCAGAGGCCATTCCGTGTAACTTCTCCCAGTACCAGCCCAGTTCACCAGCCCCCACTGCATACCTGACAGACCTGTGCTGGGATAAGGCCTGTGTGCCAAGATGAATAAGGCACTATCCACTGTCATCTGATAGGAGACCATTAAGTCAGCAGGTAATGCCAGCATTAGGGGATCAAGGGAGCATCCCTCAAGGACAGACACTTGGCCCACCAGAGTTGGGGAGCTAGGGACAGTTTTTGGGAAGAAGTGACATCTGAGCTGAGTCTTCAAAGATGAATAGGAGTGAGCTAGGGTGGATAAGGTTAAAGGAAAAGTGAAGAGTAAGCAACCACAAACCTCCACAAAGAAACATGTTTTTGTTTCTCTGAGCACATAGCTGAATACACAGCACAGATTAGGGATGAGGAGTGCAGGCTCCGCAGACAGACCCACCGCTGATGACCTGACTCTAGGAAAAGGAAGGGATGGGCCACCTGGGGGCTCAGTCATTTGAGTGTCTGACTCACGATCCTAGGACCATGAGATTAAGCCCCACATAGGTCTCCACACTGAGCATGGAGCTTGCTTAAGATTCTCTCTCTCTCTCCCTCTGCCCACTCTGTCTGTCTGTCTGTCTGTCTCTCTCTCTCTCTCTCTCAAAATAAATAATTAAGGGAAAGGAAAACTAAAAAGCAGGCAGTGATTTCCTGAGTCGACTTCCAGGCTCCACACCGAGCAGGGCCAACAGCCCTTTTTGCCTGCCTGCAAGGATCCTGAATTAATGCCATGTTAAAAAGCAACATGATGCTAGAGATGAGAGAGCTGTTTGTAATTTATCCGGATCACCACTCATATTCATTTTATTCTATTTTAAAAGCTAGGGGGGATATAATACATTTTAGTAAGCTTTACATGTAGAATGGTTAAAAAAAACTTCCTAGGAGTACCTGGCTAGCTTAGTCAGTAGAGCATGCAACTTTTGATCTCGGGGTCGTGAGTTCAAGCCCCACACTGGGCATAGAGCTTATACTTAAAAAAAAAAAAAAAAAAAAAAAAAACTTTTCCAGATGTTGGTTTTTGCTGCAAATGGTTTCTTCAACGCCATGTCTCTCCCTCTCTGGCCTTGGAGAAAGTCCAGATGCCTCATTCTGGAAGCAATAATGTGTTTGCCCACAGATAACCAAGACACACGGAGCAATCTGGACATTGCAGTAGGTTCTCGGCAACAGGCCACTCAAGGCTGGATCAACACCTACCCCCTATCCAGTGGCATGTCGACCATCTCCAAGAAGTCAGGTCAGTTAAAGGTTTACTGATAGGTCCCTTGGGTCTGAGTCATATCCTGGCACCTCAGACAGTGGGCAAAATGCCGAAAGACAGCTTCTTCTGGGTTCTAGAAGTGAAGGGTGGGTCAGTGAACTCTGAAGAACACGCTTGTGCCTTCTGTTTCCTCCACAGGCATGTCTAAGAAGACCAACCGGGGCTCCCAGCTACACAAGTACTACATGAAGCGCAGGACGCTGCTGCTGTCCCTGCTGGTAAGGTGACACCTGCTATATGTCCACAGCACTGAGGACAGGAGCAGCGTGGCACATGGGTGCACACAGAAGGCATATCAATGTCTCATCTCACCAGGCCACTGAGATTGAGCGTCTCATCACATGGTACAACCCACTGTCAGCCCCGGAGTTAGAGCTGGACCAGGCCGGAGAGAACAGTGTAGCCAACTGGAGGTCCAAGTACACCAGCCTGAGCGAGAAGCAGTGGAAAGACAACGTTAACCTGGCCTGGAGCATCTCTCCTTACCTGGCCGTGCAGCTGCCAGCCAGGTGGGCCCTAGTCACACCTGCCTGATGAGGGTTTTGCCAGAAGTCCTGTATAAGGGGCACCTGGGTGGGGAGAAACATGATGTGGTCACTCCCAAGGATGATTGGGGAAGCAGTCTTAGTGGTCTGATTGTCTGCCCGGGATGTTGACCCAGTCTCTCTGTGCAGTGGTTACACAGCACAGACTCCTGCCTGGGCTGTCCCAGTATCCCAGAGCCCGAGCAGGAAACATCAGAGCATATTCAAGGCCGCAGTCATATTTGAGGAAAAAGGAAGCACATGGAGGCTGTCACTACGGGGAGGCATGCCTGGGAACCTTTGAGTTTGTTCCCAGAGGTCTTCAGCAGACTACTCACAGGAGGTGGCTAGCAACCAAGTGTCCTGTCAACTCTCCCCTGGTAGCTCTGCGAAGGACAAAACTCTCAGACCAGTGGTAGCTGAGAGGGGCCGCCCAGGCCCCTGTGTTAACTCCCACCAGGGGGAGACATCCACTCTACATCCAGGCATTTCTTCCTCTTGAGCCCACTCACTGCTTCCTCCTTCTGGTTCTAATCCAGCCCTCTGGATCAGGATCACAGCCTGACAGCGTTCATGGAAAATCTACCCTGTGTTAGCCTGGGGTCGTGACCCTTGAAACCTTGCATCCACCCTCCCACCTATGGATGTACCTTCTGGCCTACGGGCTCACCATGCCATGGACAGGCTGCTTTGGGGGCCAGGGCAAGGGGGTGTTCTAAAGGCAAGGACTATAAAAAGGGATGTCTTAGCCAGTCATAGTGCTGTTTATTGTAAACACTCATATTCAGAGTTACCAATATGTCAGTAGTATAGAGTATTTAGGGGTCACTTGGCATTAGTCTGCATCCCTCCAGTTCAGGGGCTCCTCTCCCTCACTGTTCCATGGAGGTGGGAGAGGCCATCTCCTTCATGCCCTCCGTGTGTCATAGGTTTAAGAACACAGAAGCCATCGGCAACGAAGTGACCCGTCTCGTTCGGTTGGACCCAGGAGCTGTTAGTGACATCCCCGAAGCTATCAAGGTAGTGTAGCATGTGCTAGGGCCTGGGCTCAAACTGCACAAAAGCAGAACTGCCTCCAGAAATACCCAGAACCCAGAAGTGTGACAAAAACCTGGCGGCCTCAGTGGCAAATGATTTTTCTAATTTACTGTGTTTTCCCCTTCTCAAATGGGGCATTTATTATGCTTACAGTAGAAAACTATTGAACATACTTCACCCTAGTTGCAATCATGCTACTTTATATAATATGTGAGAAGCATTTCCCCCACATTGTTATAAATGCTTTATCATTATCACTCAGGGGCCATCCCTGAGATACGGGGTGGGGCCAGGTATTTCGAGAGGGGCCTCTGGGACTCCCTGCGCCAGATTATCTCCCTGCTTCCTTCCTAGTTCCTGGTGACCTGGCACACCATCGATGCCGATGCCCCCGAGCTCAGCCACGTGCTCTGCTGGGCACCCGCAGACCCACCCACGGGCCTCTCCTACTTCTCCAGCATGTACCCTCCGCACCCTCTCACGGCCCAGTACGGGGTGAAGGTCCTGCGGTCCTTCCCACCGGTGAGCCCATGTCTTGCCTGAGTCAGCCTCAGTGGGACTACCTGGGACTGTGTAGGCGGAGACAGAAAGGACAGGCTTTATCTCCAACTTGATGTAGGCCTGATGAAATATTGGTCCATCTTAGAGCATGTCTTCAACCCCTGTTTCTGTTCAGGCAGTTGTAGAAGACAGATTTAGTTTTGACTCAGATATGTTTATTGGTATTACTTTGTTTTTTAATTTTAATTTGGTCCTTGAGTTACAGAAGAAAGTTGAATTTGAGTTTGGTTCCACCAGTGGGCTGTTGGGAAGCCCGAGGATTTCATATGATCACCACACTGATGAGTTTGGTAGCTGACTCAGGGAGGCCCCAACACAGAGGTCTGCCGAGCAGGCCCCCAGCAGGGAACATACACAGGCAGGCCCTTCGCCTGTTGTTACAGGCAAAGGAGCCTTGTTCCTTTTGCTTTTTCTCACTCATCATGTGTTTCAAGTCATTGGCCATTTTCCTTGCTGCCTTTTGGGCTTTCCCCAATTCTCAGTCCTCTATGATCTTCAGTGAGATGATGGTATCCCATGGGCTGAGTGACAGCAGGGCTGTTCCAGGTTGGAGTGGGGCCCTGGGACAGCCATCTGTGTTGCATTTGTTCTCACCTTCCTAGAGGTGAGGAACTGTCTTCCCTTCCTGGAGGTCATGATCGCTTGTCCTCCTCCTTTGCAGGATGCTATCCTATTCTACATCCCCCAGATTGTGCAGGCCCTCAGGTATGACAAGGTAAGGCTGTGCTAACATGTGCTGTCCTTCCCTCTGAGAGCTGGGCTGGGGAGTCCAAAGGGCACCTTGGAAGCAGGGCTACCAAGCTGTGACCTGGTCTCTGAGCTTGTCTCACACACGCCCCCACCATGGTTGTGGCCAGCGCTCATGGCCAGGAGGTCCCACTCACGCCATCTCACCCTGAGGCCCCATCTGCTATGCAGGGTAGGTGGGCCCCGGAAGTATTGCCAGCTACTTCCTCAGTCTCTGACTCAACTCCCTTGTCTCTTCAGTGGGAAGCAAGGAAGCTTAGACAAGATGATGTAGGTATTAGTGTGCTTGCGCTGCTATAGCAGAGAACCACAGAGTGGGGGGGTTAAACAATGGAATGTATTTCTCACTATTCTGGAGGCTCAAAGTCAGAGTTCAAGGTGCCCATAAGATTAGTTTCTCCTGAGGGTTGGTTTGCAGATGGCTGTCTTCTCCATGTGTCCTCAACATGGTCTTCCCTCTGCATGTGTTTGTCGTAATCTCCTCTTACAGGGAAACCACACCAGTGTCCTTCAGGGTGCCACCCTAGGTGCCATCACTAGGTGCCACCCTAATGATCTCATTTTAACTTATTCACCCCTTGAAAGGCCCATCTCCAGACACCATCACATTCTCAGGCACTGGGGCGTACGACTTGAACACATGAATTGGGGAGCACAGTTCAGCCCATCACATATAGCACTTGTACATAAGATACCTAGCACATGGCCTGGCACAGAAACCCCCCAGGGGTGACCACAAATCAGAACCCACACTGCTCATGCTTCATCCAGCACTGGCCCCCCAACCGTGCTTGAGTCTGAGCGTAGCAGCAACATCCGCCCCTTTCCTGCCCCTGCTGATTCTGCTCCCCACTGCATAAGACACCAGACCTCGCTGTGTCCTGGCTGAGTCCTTGCGGTAGCAGCGAGTGCCCTGTCTCACCGTGGTGGCTGTGAGCACTGTGGTTGGGTGTCCAAGGACTAGCTTCTTCCTCCCAGATTGGCAGGATGCTCTGTCTTGGTCCATAGACCAAAGTGCTTCTAGAACTACAACCAACTTCTCTTGAAAGACTGAGTCCTGTTTTAGCTAAGTAGCTGCCAAAAGCCCTCCAACTCTGAGCAGGTGGTTTTGATACCGTTTTGACAATGCAGAGCCTGCTTGGAATTTTCTGTCTCTCTCCTCTCTCTATACCCCTCCCGCCCCCACACACACTCTCTCTTTCTGTCTCAAAATAAGTAAATAAACATTTTTTTTAAATGAGAAAAACACACAGGAATAAAATGCTAAAACCTTTTTCAAAGCTAGAAGCCTTGGTGGGCGTCAGTGACTGATGACACTTCCTCCTTGTTCAGATGACTCCGGTTTCCACTTCCCTGTTGTAGTCTGTTTTGTCCGTTACTGCACTGAGCCCCCTTCTATGGTTTCAGCGACACTGATTGGATTACCGGTTCATCAGAAAAGGACATAACCGACGAATAGCCAGGTGGAAGGGCAGCAGAGGGCAGGGGATGTGGGAAGGCTGCGGAGCTCCACACTTTTCAGGCACGTGGCTCTGTCAGCAGTCTTCACAGCAATCTTCACCAACTCAGAAACTCCACAAGCTTTTATTTAAACAGACTTCAAGTTGAATATACATAGTTTAACCTTAGATCCTTTTAGTGGGTTAGCAGCGGGAAACTCATAGCGAGGACTTATTTGAATTTTGACCTACCAGGCAAGTTGAGGACATTGTCCCAAGAATACCAGATGGGGGGCTACAAACTACTGTGGGGTTGGGGGAGAAGCCAGGAGTCTTCCAGAAAGGCAAGTGCCTTTTTTAACTTTAAGCCAGGGTAATTAAGAGATGCCTGGGAGGCTCAGTCGGTTGAGTGTCCAACTTCAGCTCAGGTCATGGTCTCATGGTTCGTGAGTTTGAGCCCTGCAGTGGGCTCTGTGCTGACAGCTCAGAGCCTGGAGACCACTTCGGATTCTGTGTCTTCCTTTCTCTCTCCCAACCTACTCATATTCTGTCTGTCTCTCTCTCAAAAATAAACATTAAAAATTTTTTTTAAATTAAAAAGACAGGGTACTTTAAACTTGGAGATACAAGTAGCAGAACATGACGAAAGAGAAAAAAGAAAGGTCCTTAGGGTAGTGGCCTTGGTGTGTCAACTCATGAAGTACCTGTGTATTAGAATTTTTTGGAACCTGCCCGTCACTGTGGAACATTGTTCCAAACAACCAGCTTATAGCTGAGTTTTAGTACCCAACCTACTCATTCCTTGTACTTGACAACAGCAGAAAATAGTTGAAGAGCCGTGGGTCTTAGAATCTATGGGAAGGCACAGGAGAAACAAAAGCCAGCTCCTTCCTATATTGAAGAGCCCATCACCTGGGGCCCCTTCTGCCCCATTGGCCAGCTGACTGGCTGGAACTTGGCCTGGTGGGCTGGACTCACACATACCCAGACAGGCTTGTTCACACAGCCAGAAACTACTGGGCCTCACTCCTTGCTGGGTCTGCAAGTGCTGGGAATCCACTCCTACATTGGGTGAGAATCTCTCTTGGTGGAGAGGTGCCCAGGCCTGGGCTGATGGTGACCTTGTTCTATAGATGGGCTACGTGCGGGAGTATATTCTGTGGGCAGCGTCCAAATCCCAGCTTCTAGCACACCAGTTTATCTGGAACATGAAAACGAACATCTATCTGGATGAAGAAGGGCACCAGAAGGACCGTGAGTATTTGTCACCTTCCCTCAGGCCTCACCCCTCCCTCCGTCTTTAACCCTCCTAGGCCTGTACTGTCCCAGCCCATAGTTTCCTCTGCTCCCCGTCCTTTGGTGGGAACGCCTCACCTTTCAACACCCAGGGGGAGCAGGATCCTCCTCCTTCGTGAAACCTTTGCTAACACCCCCTGCAGATGTTCTGCCTGCCCCTGGCACCATTCTCAGCCCCCCAAGCACATGTGAGAGCCGGCCAAGCTTCATCTCACCCTGTGCTTGACCCAGTGACTCAGTGTGGGGGCGAGGTGACTGTCCAGGGCAACAGCCCCCACACAGAGCTTGTCCACATCTTCACACCCTTAAACCCTAGTGAGGCCCCCAGAGAGCTTTGGTTTACATGGGCTTTGGTTCTCAGTATTAACCAATGTTAGACATGAAAAACGACACATTTAAAAAATAATACAAGCCCATCACATACTAGCATAAATATTTTTATGAAAAGCAATTCTTAAAAAGCTCAAAAAGGAGAATAGTGGTGTTGCTTTACAGTTTTACAGATCTCTTTAATGTCTGTAATAATGCCACAGCATCTTCAGGAAAAGACAGGACTCCCTCTCTGCTTCTGCATGTGCCCTGTCGGAATATGTTGTTTGGTTGAAGCGAATGCAGGGAATTCAGCCTGGCACAGACACGTGGCTGGGAAAGGAAGGAGCATTTTAGTGGTCTTTCCGGTCACTACAGGTGGTCTCGTAGTCTCTGCTGATACTTCACCAAACGCAACAAGTGATAGTTTCTTAAAGGTGAATTACAAGTGGATTTGAAATCATGGCAGAGAGTTTCTTGTGCTCTTTCTTTGAAGCCCGTTGGTCTACCAGCACTCACCCCGCCCGCTGCGGGACTTTGCAGCATTCAAACTCCCATTTGCCAGTGCCCCACCAGCCTTACCAACCAGAAACATTGTCAAGTGGTGGGGAGTTGTCAAGCTCACTGGCATAGATGCAAGTTTTCCAAACCTTTGTGGGTTTCTTTAAACAGCACATTCGACTTGCTGATTTTGAAGAAAATATCTGCCTTGAACCTAAGTCTAAATAACTGTTTTTGTCTGTCAGTCACTCTTTCAAGTAAAAATGATGTTCCTGTAAAAAGAAGTTAATTCAGCTCAAAAGTCAA
Source organism: Suricata suricatta (assembly GCF_006229205.1). NCBI lineage: Eukaryota > Metazoa > Chordata > Mammalia > Carnivora > Herpestidae > Suricata > Suricata suricatta. Next base: position 60,816,313 of record NC_043713.1, on the reverse strand, counting down.
ACCAATACAAGGTGCTGTTCCTCGAGACCACAGCGTCCACGTGCAGCAGGGGCTCCAGGCACCGTCCAGTTCACCACACGGATTGTTAAACGTACTCAGGGTAGAGTTCAATCAAATTGGTCATTGCTTGTCGCCTCACCAGGGATATTCGTAGTGATGATGGCTTTTGTTCACTCCGTGGGAGCAGAGCCATGAGGATCCAGTGACCACCAGCACCTTGGCCAACTGCTTGTGCACAGCTTCCAAGCGTCTACACAGCAAAGAGGGCAAACAGCCTGTCAGTGTGGTTTTGGGGGTAGGGAGCGCCTGCTGAAGGGTCCCAGGGACCCTCCAGGCAGCTGCACACCACACTCAGGAGGGCTGGCCTCAGTGCTCAGGACGCCTGGACTATACATCTGGCAGATGTGTGGGGTTTCCTTGAGGGCCTTCGATGGCACAGCTGCAGGCTCACTCCCTTGGTTTCTCTGCCAGCTGACATCGGTGACCTCCTGGAGCAGTTAGTAGAGGAGATCACAGGCTCCTTGTCGGGCCCAGCCAAGGACTTCTACCAGCGGGAATTTGATTTCTTTAACAAGATCACCAACGTGTCCGCCATCATCAAGTAAGTGGCGCCAGTCCTGGCCTGTGTGAATTGCGCGGAGGACCCCCGCTGGTTCCAATGAACAGCCAGGATTGGGAATCTCTGCCCTGGCAAGTCAGGTCCTTCAAAGTGTAGCAAAATGCCCAGCCATGCAAAATTCAGAAAACACATCTT
>NC_043713.1:60757728-60815459 GCF_006229205.1 Suricata suricatta | reverse complement strand
GGTATCAGGAAGGGTCCTGGAAAGACCACAGATCAGGGAGGATGGACCTGTAATGGCCACAGAATGAAATATTGGTGCCTCAGATGAAGACCTAGAAGCTCCATCTGGGGGCGGAGAGGGAGAGGGTCATACTTGGGCTCCCTGTGACTTCCCCTCTGTCCCTGCACAGGCTGCTACCTGCCCAGCAATCCCGAGGCCATCGTGCTGGATATCGACTACAAGTCTGGGACCCCCATGCAGAGGTGAGAGGCCGCCCGTCTCTGCAGTTCCCTTGGACACAGTTCTCCTTTGCTCCAGCACCCATGTTCCTTCTGTTGTTTTGCAGTGCTGCAAAAGCCCCGTATCTGGCTAAGTTTAAGGTGAAACGATGCGGCGTTAGTGAACTCGAAAAAGAAGGTCAGTGAAGAAGTTCTGACACAGTTTGGGATCTCAGTGTTTTCTCTGGATGATGCCAGTTTTAGGGGCATTTAGTTTATTGCCATCTCCTCATGAAAGATGACATCCATCCCACGCTCAGTCTGAGCCCTTGTTTAGGAATGGCACAGAGCTTGTGTATGGTGACAGAGACCCCTGGAGACTAGCCCCATGTCAGCCATCGAGTCCAGGAGGCATCTTCCTGAGGCTGAGTAGCCCAGAAATTTGGGGGAGTGCGTGCAGATGACAAAGCCTTGGTGGCTTCACCAACAGATATTTATTCCCTCACAGTTATGGAGGCCAGAAGTGCCACATCAGAGTGTCAGCAGGGCTGTGCTGCTTCTGAAGGGTTCTAGGGTAGAATATGTTCCATATATTTCTCTCAACTTCTGGTGGTTGCTGGCAAGCCTTCACAATCTTTGGCATCTTCATCATTCCGACTTCTATCTCTGTCTTCACAAGGCTTCCTCCTCTTGTGCCCATGTCCAGATTTCCCTCCTCTGATAAGGGCACCAGTCATTGGATAAGAGCCCACCCTAAACCTCATTAACTTGACTGCATGTGCAGAGATACTATTTCTAAAAACCATTGCATTGTGCAGTTTTGACTGGGCAAGAATTTTGGGACAGGGGGTGTGGTCCCCTACCAGTATGAGGATGTGCCTTCCATGGCCTTCCCTGCACTCTGGCCCCCAGGTCCTCCCAGGTACCCCAGGATGCAGACAGACACACACAACTGCCCTCCCAGCTCATTGTGCCCGTTGCTGATGCCAGGCGCACCCGGGTCCCCACTTCCACTGACAAAGGGGCTCTGTCTTCAGTTCCATTTAAGCCTAAACATTCTTCGGAAGAGATCCTGGCCCCTTGGCTCCACCTGCTGACCCCAGGTGTCTGCTGGACCTGGGCCTCATTGGCCTCCTTGGGCCTTTGCAGAGACAATCCCCAAGATCCCCTGGGGTTCCAGGCTAACAGGCTGCCTCTCTGCCCCCACATGCAGGTCTTCGATGCCGCTCAGACTCTGAGGACGAGTGTGCCACACAGGAGGCTGATGGCCAAAAGATCTCGTGGCAGGCAGCCATCTTCAAAGTGGGAGACGACTGCCGACAGGTAGAGAGTGGGGCCACGCCTGCCCTCTTCCCAAGGCACTTCGGGGTCACACCTCACACGCTGAACCACAATCTTTGTTTCCCACATTGGGTTGAGGTGCCGCAGAGAAAACCAGGGCTTTCTCCAAAGCCCAGAGGTCTCTCCAGTAGCTCCCACCCACTGTCCATCCCCTGGCTGCTCAGAGGGAACTGCCCTGGGGGGCAGGCACTGCTGACCTGCATCCCCCATTGGATAGCGTGGCCACAGTTTAGCCCAGTGCCTGGTGGTTGGAGCCCAGCCCATCGTGGTGTGCAGCGAGGCCAGATACTCCAGACTGCTGCTGGGCCATGGCCCCCCTCTCTCTCCTTCCCTCCCTCCGTCTTCCCCGGCAGGGCTGCTAGCAGTCCTGTGGACGAGAGAGCACAGGAGGCAGCCAGCTGACCACCCCTGTTTCCCTGTGTCCAGGACATGCTGGCCCTGCAGATTATTGACCTTTTCAAGAACATCTTCCAGCTGGTTGGCCTGGACCTCTTTGTCTTCCCCTACCGGGTAGTGGCCACTGCCCCCGGGGTAAGTTCCCTGCACAGGAGCCCAGGGGGTGTTCCCGGTGCCTTGGGCCAAGATGGGTCCTGCTTGGAGGCCTCAGCACCTGGCCCTTCCTCCCCAGTGCGGAGTGATTGAGTGCATCCCCGACTGTACCTCTCGGGACCAGCTGGGTCGCCAGACGGACTTCGGCATGTATGACTACTTCACACGCCAGTACGGGGATGAGTCCACCCTGGCCTTCCAGCAGGTGACCGGCGGGACAGCCCCCAGGCCAGAGGGTGCTTGTGCTCTCCATCCCACCATTCCCAGCACTGCTTATGGGCCAGCACCCTGCTTCCCACTTTCTTTGCTTTTCTGAGTCTTTGTACGTTTGGGGGTAAAACCAGGGCACCTCATAACCTTCTTTGGGATTCAGAGAACCTTGAGATGGACTCCCCAGGAAAAAACACATTCGTGGGTGTGAGAGGAAGGAGCTAAACCCCTAAACCCCCAGACACAGTCACTTCTGTTGCCAAGAATCTGGCCTGCTGATTTGGGCTCTGCCTCCAAGGCTGGGAAGGAGAGCCCAGAGAACACCCGTAGGCCCTGGGGTCCCAGGAACAAGGCAGGAGAACGCCCACAAGGTCCTGGGAGGTGCAGGCCTTGAGGACCATCCGTGAGCACCTGGGCTCTCTCCACACAGGCGCGCTACAACTTTATCCGGAGCATGGCTGCCTACAGCCTCCTGCTATTCCTGCTGCAGATCAAGGACAGGCACAACGGCAACATCATGCTGGACAAGAAGGGCCACATCATCCACATCGGTCAGCCAGCTCCCAGCGCCGCCCTCCTCCTCTCCCTTCACCCCCTAGAGCCCAGGGCAAGACACTGATCCCCATGCTATGAGGAGCCAGGCATGCTTGAGTCACTCAGCCAGAAAGGGTCTGGGTCAGGGTTCAAATCCAGCTTTGGACCAGAGCTGTTGGCCACTAGGCTATGGGGGTAAATAGCAGCAGGGCCACAGTGCATGGGGCACTCCGGGGTCAGAAACGGGAACCAGGCAGAGCACGGCTCATCCGGCCCCAGGGCCAGCCTCCTCAGCTCTGCTCCAGCCTGGCTCCCCACCTCCGTCTCCTCTTTTCTCTCCTGCGTGCTATCACCGCCGGCCCTGCCGCCCCACCATCTCCAAGAAAACATGGGCTGTGGCCAGCTCGGGGGGTGTGGGGAGCCTGTGCCACCAAGCCCTGGCTGAAGCACACCCATTTCTCTGCCCTGGCACCTGATCTTGTCACAAATGGCTTTGGGGGTTTTGCAGACTTTGGCTTCATGTTTGAAAGCTCACCGGGAGGCAACCTCGGCTGGGAACCGGACATCAAGCTGACCGATGAGATGGTGATGATCATGGGGGGCAAGATGGAGGCCACGCCCTTCAAGTGGTTCATGGAGATGTGTGTCCGTGGCTACCTGGCCGTGCGGTGAGCCCCAGGGAAGGGCCAGTGGGGGTACCAAGACTGGGGAGGCGGGTGGGCAGGCAGGCACCAGTCCTGCACGCCATTTATCCCACAAGATCCCTCAGAGGTCCCACGGGGCCTTCTCAGGCCCCTTTGTGGATGGAGAGACTGCGGTTCAGAGAGAGTAAGGCAGGTGCAAGAGGATACCTGCTGGCCCAGGCCTTGCCTTCCCATCGCCACTCTGTCCACTGTGCCAGTGACCTCCTGCTCTGGGTGTCAGTGTCCCACCGTATAGTGTAGTCTCCTGGGTGTGGCCTTGCCTGGCAACACCTTGGGCTCCCCATTCACCCCTTCACCCAAGCCTGAGCCTTTCCCTCCACACAGCGGGGTGGTAACACCTGGACTCCCGCCCAGGGTCTGTTGGAGCCTGTGTCACACCCACTCAGTGCCCCTGCCCCGCAAGAAAAGGAGGCTCAGGGTGTGTCTGCCCTGCACGGCTGCGCTTCCTCAGCTGGACACAGACACCATGGCGGGAGGCCTCGGGTGGGTGACCGGGGCAGGATGCTCAGCCCGTTCAAGGATGTATGAGCAGCCCCAGCCTGGCCGCTGTGGGGACGATGTGGGCCACCATGTACAGTTGCTGGTCGCAGCCGGGCTACAGGAGTGCAGGCAAGGCCAATGCCACCCCGCTCAGGCCAGCCTCCTTCCCTCCCTGTGTCTCCCCAGGCCCTACATGGATGCAGTCGTCTCTCTGGTCACTCTCATGTTGGACACGGGCCTGCCCTGCTTCCGTGGCCAGACAATCAAGCTCTTAAAGTAGGTCCTGGGCAGATGTGCAGGCCATTTGGGGGGCAGTTGTCCCCTCAAGGTGGGAGCCTCTCAAGTGCTGGTAAATGTGATCGTTATCAAGGCCAAGTGTTCTCCTCAGAACCCCAGAGCAGACAGGGCTCCTGGGTGAGGTGCTGTCACCACATGTACCAGGTATCCCTTCATTTCTGAAGGAGGCAGGGCCTGGCCCTGCCTCCAGGCCTGAGGCTGCAGCAGGTTGGCCCCAGGTGGTGCCGGGAAGGGGACAGGCCCTCCAGAGCCAGCTGGGAACAGTGTCCCTGCCCCTTACAGCTGTTCCCAGGAGGGAACATTCCCTCAGCTGACCCTCACCTGAACAAATTCCCACAAATCCTAAGTGGTCTGTTAGCAAGACCACATCCCACAGGAGAGAAGCCTAGAGGGAGAAGCTTCCACGGGTGGCGGGGGACAGCCCTGACACAGCCCCTCACCCCCAGGCACAGGTTCAGCCCCAACATGACGGAGAGGGAGGCTGCGAACTTCATCATGAAGGTCATTCAGAGCTGCTTCCTCAGTAACAGGTGAGTCTCCCCCTTCTCCTTTCCCCTCCCGAGCCAGCTGCCACATACCAGTGTTTTCTGGGCACCTTGCGCAGGGCCACACCTAGACCAAAGTGACAAGGATGCTGCTGTCCCAGGGGACTCAGTGCCACAAGTCCTGAAGGGAGCCCTCTTGGAGTGACGGTGTATTGGATTAGAGGAGCTGGGGATGTGCCGAGGGGAACACCCAACAACCCTAAAGGCCAGAAGCCGTGGCCGCCTGGGACCCAGCCCGCCAGGCCAGGCAAGCTGCTGGTGCAAAGGGTTTGTGGGGAGGTGAGCCCAGCCCAGCATCCTGGCTGAGGAACAGAAAGGGCTGTGAGAGGCCTCAGCCGCACCCCTGCTTCCCCACACCTTCCTCAGGCTCCTGCCTGGGCAGTGACGGGAGGGCCAGAGTGGAGACAGGCCAGCTGGCCATTATGATAGCGGAGCCACGAGAAGAGGTGGGTTCCAGGGCTGAAGGCAGAGCGGGCTGAGCACCTGAGCAGTCAGCGAGCTGAGGAGCGGACATGGGCTCAGAGGAAAGCCATGAGCTGGCCCGATGGGCCTGGCAGGAGCAGAGGGACGGGAGGCAGCTCGAGGGCGGTAGAAGGCAGGACGAGGGACATCTCTGCTGATTGTTTTGTTGGCAAAGTAGGACAGGTGTGTGTTGCGGGGTGTGATGGAGGATAACAAGCTCTTGTTTGTATGCCATATGCCAGGCCAGCGGGCAGTCATTCACTGTGTCTGGGGACACGGAATGTCCTTGGCTAACACTCCCCCTGCCAGAGTTTGGGGCACAGTGGTGTTTGGCTGAGGAGGCCCAGGAGGAGACAGCAGAACGGGGCTCACACAGCCATTGTCCCTGGTGGGGAAAGGAATGTCCCTGCAAGAGAGGCCAGAGGGCCTGCAATTTTGCATTTGCACCGTCAGAGAGGGCGAAGGGAGCACTTTGCAAGTGCAGGTCTCCAAGAAGGCATGAAGGACGCAGACGGGGAGGGACCCAGACCAGACAGGCTCCTTACAGCCTCTCTCCACTCTCCTTCCAGGAGCCGGACCTACGACATGATCCAGTACTATCAGAACGACATCCCCTACTGAGGGTGGGGCCGGACCAGCTATTGTGGCCGCCCCCCAAGCCGCCCTGCAATCATGGAGCTGAGCGAGCACGTTCCCCCGCCCCGCCCCCAGCTGCTGTGCGTGGTCAAAGGGGGTGACTGCTGGTGGCCCGTCATTCCATCCATTGTAATTATTTTTATAGGACAAATAGGACAAAAGTCCACCATGCAGAGCCTGGCAATCCACTCCTTCCTAGTGTGACCCACATGTGACATGTGAGGCTGAGATGACAATCCTCTGACGACACTCTCTGCATGGGTGTGAATAATTCGTTTGCACTGGACACATTCCCAACACATTCCCTAGGTACATGAAGTATTTTCTTGTGTATAAAAAAATTATATTCAACTTAAGATTTAACCAATGTGAACAAAATAAAAACCAACAAAAGTGTGGGGTCCCAGGTGTACATTCAAGCTGAAGGGCGATTCCTGGACACGCTGGGAAGGGAGTAGGGCAGTGCTTCCTGGCCCGCCGGCTGTGTGGCCCAGCGGGAAGCCTCTAGGGGCCCAGGTCATGCACTGAAAATAACCCTGCATTTTCCTGAAGTGCTCTGTTGCGGCTCCTGTGGAGGCCGCCCAACCGCCCCCTCCACGTCTCTCACAGGCACAGGGGTGGCTCTGTGTCCTGCCTCTACTCCGGGACTCCAAAACCTTTGTGCAGCCAGCCCCCAGCAGCCACCTACTCCCACCCACCGTGGGGGAGCACATAGGAAGTCCCCAAACTAGAAAACAGTACAACACTGAGCCACTAGAAATGTCACTAAGCTTAAAGAGCATATTTAACTTTAAAATAGATCTAGATGCAGAAAAAAACAGAATAATGAAATTACCAAAATAAAGCAAAAGGGAAAGCTGAAGAAGCTTCCGGTGGGATTCCAGAGTTGATGATAAACACAAATAGTCCACTTCAGGAAGCACAGTCCTGAGCAGTATAAATAAGAAAATAAGGGGCGCTGGCTCGGTCAGTAGGTAGAGACACAACTCTTGACCTCAGGGTGGTGAGGTCAACCGCTGTGTTGGGTGTGGAGCCTAATTTTCAAAAAGCCAATTATGTAACTTTAAAAATCCAAAAGGGAGTGCCTGGACAGCTTCATTAAGCATCCAACTCTTGATTTAGGCTCATGTCATAGTCTCACGGTTCATGGGATTGAGCCCTGCATGGGATTCCCTCCTTTCTCTCGCTCTCTCTCTCTCTCGCGCTCGCTCTCTCTCTCTCTCTCTCTCTCTCTCTCTCTCTCGCTCTCTCTCGCTCTCTCTCTCTCGCTCTCACAAAAAAAAAAAATTCACAAGAAGGTAGGAAAAGAGAAAGAATGGACAGATGGGAAAGAGAAATCCTGCAACAGTAGACTCCAGTCTGGTCACGCAGCAAGGACTGAACCACTGCAATTAAAGTCCCGATTGCACGTGGATGACAGAGGAAGAACCAACGAGATGCTGACAAGATGCATGTTCCGTATAAAGCCATAACCCTAAGAGGAAGAACACTCAGAAAAAAGGATTCACTGTCCATAATCCTGTGTGCAAGTTTATGAAGCAAAATTTGACAGAATTCTAACACTTTCCACGATTAGAGTTGGAAATTTTAGCAGCGTACTCTTCATAATTGATAGAACACTGGCCGAGATAGCCAGTGAATACAGGAGGCCTGAACATCCACCCACCCACCTGGCCTGGCACCCTCCCAGGGCCCCTGGGTGACTCAGTCTATTGAGTGTGTGACTTCAGCTAAGGTCAAGATCTCACAGTTCTCGAGTTTGAGCCCCACATCAGGGCTCTCTGCTGTCAGTGCAGAGACCACTTTGGATCCTCCATCCCCCTCTCTCTGCCCCTGCCCTGCTTGCACGTGATCTGTCAAAAATATTTTTAAAATCTTAATAAAATTAAAAATAAAACACTCCAGGGGCGCCTGGGTGGCTCAGTCGGTTAAGCCTCCGACTTTGGCCCAGGTCAGACCTCACGTTTGTGGGTTCAAGCCCCGCATCAGGCTCTGTGCTAACAGCTCAGAGCCTGGAGCCTGCTTCCGGTTCTGTGTCTCCTTCTCTCTCTGCCCCTCCCCGTCTCATGCTCTGTCACTCTCTGTATCAAAAATAAATAAAACATTAAAAAAATTAAAAAAAATAAAACACTCCAACAGCATGTCGCCATCCCCTCCACCATCTCAGGCTGGCTGGCTCCTGGGCCAGAAGGCAAGTCTCAGCATTATATAGCATCTGTTCCTTCTCTGTCCCTGTGGAATGAAGTTAGGGGTCAGTAACCATAAGCTAGCTGGAAGAACCTTAAATATTTAGAAATTAAAAGCGTAGAACTAAAATACTCAACCAAGTACATGGGTGATCTGAGGGAGTGACCGAAGTCAACATGCTTTAAGGTAGTGGTTGGGGTGGATGATAGAATGAGCCAAGTTCAAATAGCCAGGGGTGCCTGGCTCAGTAGGTGGAGCATGTGACACTTCACCTCGGGGCCATGAGTTCAGGACCCACAATGGGCCTAGAGCTTCTTCAAGGGAATAATGGGGGGGGGGGCACCTGGGTGGCTCAGTCAGTAAGCATCTGACTCAATCTCAGCTCAGGTCTTGATCTCAGAGTCAGGAGTTAAGCCCAGCATTAGGTTTTATGCTGGGCAAGAAGCCTACTTAAAAAAATAAAAGAAAGTGGATGGAACTAGAGTGTATTATGCTAAACGAAACCGTCAGAGAAAGACAGATACCATATGATTTCACTCATGGAATTTAGGATACAAAACAGGTGAACATAAGGGAAGGGAAGCAAAAATCATATAAAAACAAGGAGACAAAGCATTAAGAGACTTAAATACAGAAAATAAACAGGGTTGCTGGCGGGGTGCTGCATTGCAGAAAGGGCTAAAGAGGTGAGGGGCATTAAGGAGCACTGGGTGTTGTATTTAAGTGATGATTCACTAAACTCTATTCCTGAAATTATTATACTATATGTTAACTTGGATTTAATTTTTTTAATGTTTTATTTATTTTTGATAGAGAGAGAGCATGAGAGGGGGAGGGGCAGAGAGAGAGGGAGACACAGAACCGGAAGTAGGCTCCAGGCTCTGAGCTAGCTGTCAGCACAGAGCCTGATGTGGGACTCGAACCCACGAACGTGAGATCTGACCTGAGCCGGTCAGAGGCCTAACCGACTGAGCCACCCAGGCGCCCCTAATTTTTTAATAAAAAAACAAAAATTTTTAAAAGATACCAGAAAATAGGGTATAATTTGAAGATCAACCAGAAGATAAGGGTGGGAGGAGGAGTGGGGGAGGAGCAGAGAGACAGAATGCCAAGCAGGCTCTGAATTGTCAGCACAGAGCCCAATGCGGGGCTCTGTCCCATGTGAGATAATGACCTGAACAGAAGTTGGACACTCAACCAAGTAAGCCACCCATTTTTTCCTTATTTTTTTTAAAATAAAACATATGTTGGGGCGCCTGGGTGGCTCAGTCGGTTAAGCGTCCAGCTTCAGCTCTGGTCATGATCTCACGGTTCGTGGCAAGCCCCGCATCAGGCTCTGCTGACAGTTCAGAGCCTGGAGCCTGCTTCTGATTCTGTGTCTCCCTCCCTCTCTGACCCTCCCCTGCTGGCACTGTCTCTCAAAAATAAATTAAAAAACAAATAAATGTTGCTGAGGATGTGGAGAAATGGGAACCCTTGTGCTCTGTTGGTGGAAATGTAAAGTGAAGCAGCCACTGTTGAAACACAGGAGAGCTGGTCCTCAGAAAATCAAACACAGAAGTACTAACCCAGCAATTCGACTTGTGTACACACCCAAAAGAAGTGAACGCAGGGACTCAAATATTTGTTCACAGAAGTATTATCTACCACAACCACAGGGTGGAAACCCAAATGTCCATCTATGCATGAGTCGATAAAATGGTTAGCAACAAAGTGCTTACACCAATTAAAAGTATTAAAGCGGGGGGGGGGGGCGCCTGGTGGCTCAGTTCATTAAGCGTCAGACTCGATTTCTTGCCATGATATCAAGGTTTGTGGGTTTGAGTCCACATTGGGCTCTGTGCTGACAGTGTGGAGCCTGCTTGGGATTCTCTCTCTCTCTTCCCCCTACCTCTCTCTGACCCTACCCCGCTTGCTCTCTCTCTTGGGAAGCCTGGGTGGCTCAAGTCAGTTGAGCGTCTGACTTCATTCAGCTCTGGTCATGATCTCGAAGCTTGTGGGTTCCAGCCAGGCTTTGGGTTTCGTGCTGACAGCTCAGAGCCTGGAGCTTGCTTCCGATTCTGTGGCTGCCTCTCTCTGTCCCTCCCCTGCTCATGTTCTGTCTCTCTCTCTCTCTCTCTCCCCCTCTCTCTCTCAAAAATAAACATTTAAAAAAATTTTTTAGGGTATGAGAGGGGCACCTGGTTGGCTGAGTTAAGCATGGGACTCTTGATTTCGGCTCAGGTCATAGTCTCACAGTAGGTGAATTCAAGCCCTGTGGCTGGCTAAGTGCTGACTGCAGAGCTTGCTTGGGATTCTCTCTCCCTCTCTCTCTCTCTGCCTCTCTTTCTCTCTCAAAATAGATAAATAAACAAAAATAAATAAAAATAAATAAACGATCAGATGAGAATATCTTTACAACTCCTAGGCAAGAAAGAGACACAATAAAGCCATCCAGGCGCCCCAAGAATGGATCCTTTTAGGTCACAACACAGAAGTCTTAAATTTGATAGGATTTTATACACTGGATTACATAAACACATTTAACTCCCAAAAGACTAAAAAAAAAAAAAAAACACCCACCTACAAATCAGTAAGAAAACGATTATTTGGAGGCAACAGCAAAATCCTGTGCGTGCACACACAACAAGGAGATACACAGAACAATTTTACTACCAAAAAACGCAGGTAAAGGTGGGGCAGTATTTGCATCCGACAAAAGGAAACTCAAGATTCATCATTTCCACTCAGCGGGGCATTTCACGTGAATAAAAAGACTCCTCACAAAGCTGCAGTTGCAGGGGTGAGTGCGTGCTCCCAGTGGGGCTGGGATTCCCCGAAGCGGAGCGTACCACAGGAGAGGAATGCCCAGACCCGCACCCCAGGAACCGACCCTGAAAAGAACCAGAGATGCTGTTGGGATCTCCATCACCCCCACGCGGCCGGCCCAGGGGAACCACGGGTCTCCACCGAGAGGACTTGACGGGCCAGCTCCCTCAATCCCCCCCCCCTCCCCCCCGCTCACTAGCAGGGGAAAAACAAGTTTAGCAAAACCTAATGGCCAACTTCCGAGTTGGTTCAGGCGCGGCAGCAGGGGCTACAGGAGAGGGGCTCCCGGGAGCCCCTTGGTGCGAGCCAGCCCAAGGCGCGGCTGCCGGACGAGGACGCGCCCTGCTCACCCTGAGTCGCGGGCTCGGCCGCAAGGCGCCCGGGACAGCCTTCGCAGACGCAAGCACCGCCTGTCAGGCCCCGCACCCGCTGCGCCTGAGGTGCCAGGGACGCTGGGCTGAGGGACACATGACACCCCTCCCCGCCCCTCGGTCTCCCCCTCAGGAGCCCAGAAACCACACGGGAGACAGAGTTGCAGGCGGCCGCAGCCAGCGTGTTGCGCCCCTAGGCGGGCAGCAGGCCGCGCGCGCGCAGTTGGAGCAGCTGGGACAGCGTGTAGCGCAGGCGGCGGAAGGCTGAGTCCGAGCCGAAGCGCGGGAGCCCCCGGGGGAGCGCCGAGGGGTGCACCAGCATCAGATAGAGCTTCGGCAGTGCCAGGAAGCCGAGCGGGAGCAACAGCAGCGTCTGCAGCGCACCCAGCGCCCACAGCCTGCGGACCCAAGGACGGACAGACAGATGGAGTAGCGGGCAAGACGCCCAACGAGCCCACCGCCTGCCACTGGCTCACCTGATGCCCGCCCCGCCGGTGCCCCCGAAAAGCCGCCTCTCCTGCGGGGAGACGGAGCAGCGTCGAGCTCGGCGCCGGGCCGCGGGGAGTAGGGGAGGGTGCTCCAAGAGGTCTGGGTCTCCAAGGAGCGGGAGGGAGTCGTAAGGCACCAGCCTTAGAGGGGTCGCAACCTCGAGGGGAGGTGGGATCCCATGGGTGTGGGTATCCCCCCTGTGTTGGGTCCCGACTCCAGCGCGCCCCGCCCGGGCCCGCGCTCACACAGTCAGCCTTGGCCACCTCTTCCATGAGCGAGTCCGCGCAGTCCTGTGTGCGGCGAGGCTGAGAGTCGCACCTGCCGGGAAGGGCATCGAGGTGAACGATCTGCTTCGAGGTGGATGATCTGCTTCGGCTCCACCGTCACCCCACTTGACTCCACGGTCCCGAGCGCCTTACAGTTCCGGGCCGCCCCTCAAGGCGTCCAGCGCAACCGCCGCCTCCATCACCTTTCCCTGCAGCTCCTGGAGGGGGCAGGAGTAAGGCTTCAGGACTGGGAGAGGAGACCTCGGGAGGCGGGGAGGCGAAGGCGCAGATCTGGGGGTGGAGGAGGTGGAAGCCACAGTGGAGTCGGAGGCGAGCCGCCCTTGGGACTGAGGACAGCCATACCTGCAGGACTCCGCTCTGCTCCTGAACGCTGGCCCAGGCCTCCTCCGTCCGCTGCACGCCCTGGGATGTGGGGGGCCCTGATGAGACTTGGAGTAATATACCCCTCTCCATCCTCCTGCACCTGCCCCGGCTCCACCCACACTTGGAACCGACAATCTCCCTCAAGCCCAGCTCCGCTCGCACCTGCCGCAGGCCCTCGGCCTGCTTGGCGTGCTTGGCCTCCACCATCTCCAGCTGTTTCTTCCGGCCGATCCAAGGAAAGTCAGGAGCCCAGCACGCCCGGAACCCCACCCACGCATCCGCTCTGCCCACACCCTCACCGAGCCGCCCGCTCAGCCGCTCGAGCATTGGGGGCCCCACCCAAACACCTGCAAAGCCATCAGTTGGGTCCCGAGTTGTTCCCCTGCGCGCTGTTGACTCAGTTGTTCCCCTCCGTAGTAGAAGAGCTAGGGATGGGTGTTGTGAAGACGGGGTTTGCGGGGCTTTGAGGGGCAAGGGATGTCCCGGGAGGCCGGGACAGGGCAAAAACAGGGGCGAGGACTACAGGGTAACTTCCTAGGGGAAGCTGGAGACCGAGATTTCTTCCTGTATGTTACCTGACTTGACAGCTCCTCCCACTGCTCCTGCAGCTGCCGGTTGTGTTGCTCCTGTGGATAGGGTTGAGAGGGCGTTCTGGGCCTCTCGGAGACCCCAGCCTCCGCTGCTGGCCCTACCCAGGCGGGGCGGGGCCCCCAACGTCGGAACTACCCCACGCGGGGCCCAGACTCTGCCCCCGTCCTATTCAGCTCCCCGCCCTCTCCGCAGGCATCGTCCCAGACCCTGCCGAGTCCCCACCAAGTCCTGCTTGCGCTGCTCCGCCGCTTTCAGCAGTGTGCGCGCGCGCTCCGCGCGCTCCCGCGCTGCCTCGCGCGCCTCCCCTTGCAGGGCCCGCGCTGCCTGGCTTCGCTTCCGCTGAAGGCTACAGAGGGGAAACTGAGGCGGTGCCACTGAGGGAGGTGGCGGGTGTTCCAACTCCCGGGACCCCCGGGAAAGGCCAGTTGCTAGTGGGGCCGAGGAAGCCCGCGCCAGGTCGCCACACCCTCCCCTTGGTGGGTCCCCTGAGTAGATCTTCCAGATCCCGCCTGCCTAGAGCAGAGGTTCGAGCCCGGGCTGGGAGGAGTAACCGACCGGTTTGCCAGCCGCTCTGCCCAGGCCTGGGTGCCACCAGCCGTAGTACCGACCCTCGCGCACCCGCTTCGCGCCCATCGAGCCCCACTCCCCGCGCACCTGCGCTCGCGCAACCGCAGGTCCTGCAGGCGCCCAGTGAGGCTCTCGCTCTCGGCCTCGAGTCCCCGCACTAGTTCCTCCAGCTCCTGCTTCCGCAGTCGCCCGTCGCGATTGTCCTTCTGCAGCTGCAGCAGCAGCTCTTGCGTCTCGGCCATGATTCCAGCGGCTCTGCCCGGCCGCCGCCAGCCGCCGCTTGCCTATGGAATCCGGCACGCGGCCGGCGTCACAATGGGCGACAGGGGGCGCCCTAGCGCAGCGGGCCCCCACCAGCCGCAGCAGATGTGGGTCAGGCGGGATCCCGCTCGCCCTCACACAAAAAATGTTACGTGAGAGCCAAGGTCGGATTAGTAAGGTTAATAATATACTAATACCTAATGCATAAAAATGGAGGCAACATTGGTTCCCCAGTATTGAAGATGGAACTTGCAAACTGATCAGTTTTTCCTGTGGAAAAGACTTTGAAATATATATCATGATCCATACATATGTTCAGATCTTTAGGCCCAATTATTCCACTCCTGGAAAATTTGTATGGGGAAGAATTTAAAAAAAACAAAACGCTAGGCATTAAATGGTTCGCTAAAATGTGTACAATAATCACAAAAAGGAAACTTGTAATCATTACAGTGATCTATTTA
The DNA here is from genome assembly GCF_006229205.1 of Suricata suricatta. Taxonomy (NCBI): domain Eukaryota; kingdom Metazoa; phylum Chordata; class Mammalia; order Carnivora; family Herpestidae; genus Suricata; species Suricata suricatta. The sequence continues at coordinate 60,801,116 of NC_043713.1, read as the reverse complement.
AACATTAGGTGGCATGTATAGAGAGACATATCATCTAGTGAAAAAATATGATTTAGGACTGATGCTAAAATAACTACGGTTACAAGGTAAATGGGTAAGATCTTTAAGGGAAGGAGAATGGCAAGCTATTTTTATTGTTTAGTGAGACTGGAGGTGATCTTTTCCTTTTAAAATCTGACTTTAGGAGCGCCTGGGTGGCTCAGTCGGTTGAGCATCGACTTCAGCTCAGGTCATGATCTCACGTTCCTGAGCGTGGGTTGGAGCCCCCAACGGGCTCTGTGCTGATAGCTCAGGGCCTAGAGTCTGCTTTGGATTCTGTGTCTCCCTCTCTCTTTGCCCCTTCCCTGTTCACCCGCTGTCTCTGTCTCTCAAAAATAAATAAATGAATGTAAAAGATAAAATAAAATAAAATCTGCCTTTATTTGCTAATTGCGATTATGAACTTGGATGCCAAAATCCTAAATAAAATCATTAACTAAACAAATCTACAGGAGTACATTAAAAAACGTACTTGGAAACCAAGCAGAGGTCATTCTGGGGATTGTCCCCAAATCAGAAAGCCCATGTCATTTACCACTTGGACAGAGGAAGAATACCACCATTTCAAGGGTGTGAACATTCAATAGGTATAGAACATACAATCGATTGATAATTTTAAAAGCTTTTTTGAAAGAGGAACACAAAAAGACTCCCTAACCTTGTGAAGAGTACTTAGTAAAAATGAATAAGTAAGTAGGAAGTATTAGAAACATTTCCTTTAAGATTTTAAGAGACATGGGACATCTGGGTGGCTCAGTAGATTAAGTGTCCGACTTCAGCTCAGGTCATGATCTCATGGTTCATGAGTTGAACCCCGCATCGGGCTCTGTGCTGACAGCTCAGAGCCTGGAGCCTGCTTCAGATTCTGTGTCTCCTTCTCTTTCTGCCCCTCCCCTGATTGTGTTCTCTCTCTCTCCCTCAAAATAAATGAACATTAAAACAATTTTTTAATAAAAATAAAAAAATATTTTAAGAGACAGCAGGGCACCCGGGTGGCTCCCTGGGTAGAACATGCCACTCTCTCTTTTATTATTTTTTTATGTTTATTTTTGAAAGAGAGTGTGTGAGAATTGGGGCAGGGCAGACAGAGGGACAGAGGGTCTGAAGCTGGCTCTGTGCAGACAACAGACTGCCCGATGCAGGGCTCAAACTCACAGACTCTGAGATCATGACCCAAGCTGAAGTCAGACGCTTAACCGACTGAGCCACCCATGCCCCATGTTGGGCATAGAGGTTATTTTAAAGAGAGAGAGAGAGAGTGGAGAGAGAGATTGAGACCAGAAGCATGGCCCTGCTGTAAAGGGCTAACATCGTGTAGGAGGTCCTGTAACAAAGCAAGCAAAATAATTAGCGAAGTCTTAAGACTATGCAGATGTAGTTGACTGCCAGCCCTAAAGCTACACACCTCCAGACTTGAACTTGCCAATACAAGAACTTTAGAGTACTCCTTCTGAAGGTTCTTGATCTGGGGCATCAGGCCCATCCTTTCCTAGCCCCAGGCATAAAGCAGGACTAGTCTAAACCAACCATGGTTGTCTTCTCTTTTGTAGGATTCTGTCTCTGAAACTCAAGGGGAATTTGGCTGCGCGGTTCTGGGAGGTTTGGCTCACCATAAAACAAGACGCAGGGAGGGATATTCTCTGTGTTGCCTATTGATGTTGTTTGCAAGTGATGCCTGAAACAGCCGCAGTTACCTTGTAACCATGAGGAACCTAAAAGAGCAACTCAGTCTAGTCTATCTTGGGTGTCTCATAGATTGGCCCTCACCTTTCATGGGCTAGAACTAGGGCACCTGCTCATTTCGAAGGCAACCACCAGCAAATGGAAATGGAAATGGAACCAAGACAAAGGTATAGATCAAGGGGGATGTTGGGGAAGCATCCTCATGAACACACGACAAATGGTGCTGGGAAGGCTGGGTCATGATTAGAGAAATACCAATCTCCACTTTACGTTCTAAATAAAAAGTAACCCTAGAAGGATCAGAGACCTAACTTGCATAGGTGTTTGATTGAGACTTTGGTTCAGAGAAGGATGTTTATTTATTTTTGAGAGAGAGAATGAGTGGGGGAGGGGCCGAGAGAGAGGGAGACAGAGGATCCAAAGCAGCCTCCCGAAGACAGCAGAGAGCCCGACTGGGGCTCAAATCCATGAACTTCAAGACCATGACCCAAGCCAAGCAGAAGTCGGATGCTTACCCGCCTGGGTCACTCAGGCGCCCCTCAGGCAAGACGTCTTAAGCAGGACACAGCAAACGGAACCTGTGGAGGGAAATTGATGGATTTGGTTATATCAAACTTAGCAATTTCTGCTTCATGAGAAGACACTTTGGTAGGGTCTCTTGGCTGGTTCAGTCGGTGGAGCGTGCAACTCTTGATCTCAGGATGGTAGGTTCGTTCGAGTCCCACATTGGGTGTAGAGATTACTTAAAAATAGAATCTTTAAAAAAAGAAAAAGACGCCTTGGTAATGAGAACATTGTATCCTAACTGGAAGTGGATTGGAGGCTCTATACCTGAGTATAGACATTAGTCAAAACTCACTGGATGGAACACTTGAGATCTATACATTTTACCATATGTAATTACACCACTTAAAAATCCACTTGTAACAGAAACCAGGGACAAATGTTACAAATGGGTGACAGAATAGGAAAAGGTTTTTGCAATCTTTCGCAATCAGCTGATTAGTAACTAGAATATATGGGAAATCCAGGGGCCACCATGAGAAAGACCAAGCAAATATGAAGACACACTCTGAATTTTCAATCAACCAGAGCAGCCAGCATGAAGACGTTGGTTGACGTCTAATATAAGCAATGATGTGAGTGAACAGGAGTCCTTGTGCGCTATTTATTATCGGCACCACCCTTGAGCCAATTGGGGGAGCAGTTGGGTATGAACAGTGACTGGATATGGTGGCCCTCCATGACCCACAATTCCACCACAGACTATACGCTCCAGAGGAACTTTCTTTCATGTTCTCAAAGCACTGGGAATAGCCTGAGTGTCCCACGAATGTCATGAAATTAAAGAGTAAAATGTGATCTATGAAAACAATTTATAAAGGAATCCAATAGAGCACTTAAAAAGCTAGGATCAGGCAGCGCCTGGGTGGCTCAGTCGCTTAAGCGGCCAACTTTGGCTCAGGTCATGATCTCGCAGTTCGTGCACTCGAGCCCACTGTCGGGCTCTGTGCTGACAGCTCAGAGCCTAGAGCCTGCTTTGGATTCTGTGTGTGTGTGTCTCTCTCTCTGCCCCTCCCCTGCTTGTACTCTGCCTCTCTCTCTCCAAAAAATAAGTAAATATTAAAAAAAATTAGAAACCACAAAGACTCAAGTTCAAAATCCTCCTGTCCTCCACCAGACTGGGTTAGGAGCCACCTCCCCCTTGCCATGCCACTTCCTGGGAGTCAGTCAGGGTGACCCAAGATGGGCTGGACGCACCCCACTGAAGGTGGTACAGAACAGGAAAAGGGGGGGCAGTGTCAGCTGACGAGCGCCCTGCACTGCCCTAGATTTTTCTTAATGGTTTGGTACTTTTGAAATTCTAGTTGGTTATTAAAAACATAGTATGTGTAGACTGCATTTTCCCCAACATATACGAATGTTAGGGGTTATGACATTTATGAATTTCTGAACATCTTCAGAAAAAGCTGGAAGTGGTCACTGGTAGCCAGCTTCCTGGGCTGCTCTACCCTCATCGTCTCGGCTGAAAGCAGTGACTGCGTCTTTATTGCACGGTCTTAGAACATCTGTATGCAGCTAGGAGCTCAGTAAATGTCAAATAGGAAAGAACAATTACAGGGGTGCTTGATTGGCTCAAGTTGGTTGAGTATCTCAGTTTGTTTCAGGTCATGATCTCACCATTGGTGAGACGGAGCCCCACATTGAGCTCGCTGCTGTCAGCGCAGAACCTGCTTCAGGTCTTCTGTCCCCATCTCTCTCAGAAAGGAAAGGGAAGGGAAGGGAAGGGAAGGGAAGGGGAGGGGAGGGGAGGGGAGGGAATGAGGAAGATAGATTATAAAATCTATGCTGTGCAGACACCCTTGTTTTATATTTTTAAACTTTTATTTTTTGCCCAATAACAGACAAAAGATTTAGGTAACCTATGATTTATCAAATAATGAAGTTTACCTAGAAACAACTATTTGATAAAAAGGTACTTTTAGCAACGACAACAACCACAAAAAACACTTAAAGAATACAAAAGCCACCTGTGTGGCTCAGTCAGTTGAAGTTCCAACTCTTGATTTTTGGCTCAGGTCGTGATCCCAGGGTCATGGGCTCAAGGCCTGCATTGGGCTCCAGGCTGAGTTCAGAGCCCACTTGGGATTCTCTCTCTCCTTTTGCTCCTCTCCTCCACTCACATGTGCTCTCTCTCCAAACTAAAATTTAAAAAAAAATTTTTTAACTTTTAAAAATGTAGAAGAATACAAAATTGACAGTTCTTTTGGATGGCATAAAAAGTTCTCCAGTATCTGGGCCCTGCTCAACTGCCATTTCCCTGTACAGCCTATGTGAAACTCACCATTTTAGTCCCTTAGATAAATCATACAGTTTTATGCCTCAGTATTTTTCATATGCTGTTCCCAATACATGGAACAGCCTTCCCTTGAATCACTGCTCAATTTTCACCCTTTCTTTGAGGACTTTCCTGACCACTCGTTTTTTGCGGCCCTATTTGACCAATTCCTACCATAGCTCTGATTTGCAAGAGCACATTTTAATTGTTAAACATTCAGTTAGCTTTGACAAAGGAGTCACTCTAAAGATCCATCGATAAGCTTGCTTATTTGCTCCTTTTTCGTATCTGGGTTTCTGGTGGGTTGTTGTTTCTTTTCATGGTTGACATTTGTTGCTTTTATAATGAAAACAGTAAGTATTTGGAAGAAGAAAAGCACCGCAGCAGGTAAGACAAATGTAAAGCTACCCCAAATGACCGCATCCAAACAAGGACCCACTCTGCCTGCTGATGCCCAGCACAGTTGGCGAGCAGTGACTCCCAGCTAGTTTCCCCAGGGAGAGTCAAGTCTCAGACAGATTCTGTTCGAAGATGGGCACGTGGCCACCAGTTCTGACCAGCGCCAACCTGCCCTGCAGTTTGCCAGGAAAGGCCTCCAGGACTCTCCTGAAGCCAGGCTCATTCTGGAGGAAGGGGAATGGCCCATGATCCCAAGGGCTCACCCAAGGGAAGCAGGTCTTGGCTCCCTGGTAAATGCTCCTTCCTCGCACCGGGATCCCTCCTCTCTGGCCCCTCTCACTACCGCCAGTCCTCTTCTGTTCCCTCTCCCCCTGGAGATATTACACCATGTCCCACGGGTGAGCCCTCCCCATGTGGTGATGCCCATTTACCACCTTAAGGGGTGACCCCCTGCCCATGCATCCTCACCAGGAGGTTCAACACCAATGCTGCCCCCGTGGCCCCTCTCCTCAGGCTGTTGTCCTAGAAACTTTTTTCTGATGTCCTTGTTGTCCTAGAAACCAGCTTCATTGACTTCTCTCACCCTCCCTCCAGCCTGTCCCCAAATCCTGGAGGCTCTTGCATGGCATATTACTGCCCTATCTGTTCCTCCACCTCCACTGTGAAGAGAGAGGCCACCTACCTCATCAGTGCTGTTACAAAGAATAAAGAAGCTGATGTTTGCAAAGCCCTTAGAACACGTCTGGCATACAGTAAGTGACACAGAAACCCTTGTTAAATAAGTTTAAGTAAAAAACAGATTGTCAATTTCTGACCTCTTCTAACCATGTTCAGTGCCATTCCTCCACAACTGGATCATTCCAAAACTTCCTAAGTAGTCAGCCTGCTCCCACCTCGTCCATCCACAGCAGCCAGGGGTCAACTGCTCCCCTCTGCCACCAACACACACCTACACACACACACTCAGCTCTCTGGCAGCTTCCCACAAGTCCATGTACTCACATGGCTCAGTCTAGACTGTTCCTCCAAGCAACTGGCCTCAGAGCCCAGGAATCTGTCCCCTACAGCTCCTTAGATTCATCTGCCTGCCACAGGGCCTTTGTATGTGCTCTTCCCCCTGCCCAGACCTTCCCTCATGTCCGTCAACCCTCCCCTCAATTCCAGCCTCTTAAAAAAGCCTTTCTTGGGGGCACCTGGGTGGCTCAGTCAGTTGAGGGTCCAACTTCGGCTCAGGTCATGATCTCACAGTCTGTGGGATTGAGACTCACATCAGGCTCTGGGCTGACGGCTCAGAGCCTGGAGCCTGCTTTGGATTCCATTCACTCTCTGCCTCTCTCTCTTAAAATAGACATAAAAAATTAAAAAAAAAAGCCTTTCTTGGCAACCCCACCCCAAATCACAACCTCTTCCCCGTGGTACTTTTCCCGTGTCTGCCCAGTATGTATTATCTACAATCTATACTGTATCCCCCACTGGAATAGGAGCTCGGCTAGGACAGCGCCTGGCACACAGAGTTGTTGAATGGGCATGTGGACAGGCTGTCTCCACTGCAGAGACGTTCATCTTGTCCAAGGGCGTAGGCCACAAACCAGTCATGACCCGGAAAAGCTGTGGCCCAAAACCACATCTTTTGTCTGACCCCACAGCCTGCCCCTTGCTCATTTGCCAAAACCTGCCACACCCCTAGGCCTGCCTCTGCCAACCTGCAGGGACACCCCTGGATGCTGGTGTCCCTGTCATCCCCCCGACCCAGCTGGGTCAGCTGCCTCACACTGCAACAGAACAGTAGCTCCACTAGCACCTCGGTCTCCTACCAAAGGACAGAGGTTGGTGAGTAGCCACCTCCCTTGAGCTGCTCTTGAATACTATGGTCTGTGTCCTCTTACGTAGACAGGCTATGTAGGGACCCGGGAAGGTAACAGTCCACTGGCATGAGCCAAGAAAGGGGACTAAACACAGCAATGTTCACTTCCTGAGAGGCACGGAGCCTGTAGACTCCCAACGAGGTTGGGAGTCCCGCCTGGGTTCTGTGGACCCACTAACCAGGCTCCTGGTGCCTCTTCTCACCCAAGATGGAAGCCACCACTTATCCCTCACCCCCTGCGTGGCTACCGCAGGCCCCTGGTGGCCACAACCAACTGTTCCACACACCTCGGCAGTGGCCTGTGGCCAAGGCAACGGTGCAATATGGACATGTGATGAGAAAGTTTGATGAGGAAGGCATGGTGAAGGCAGGGATGGCAGCTGCCAACGGGCCGCAGGAGGGAGCCTCACCAGCTCCCCAAGAGGCCTGCCGTGGATGATGATGCCTTCACTGCAGGACATGGACCCAGCAGGTGCCTGCTGAGGGCAGAGAGGGTCTGCAGTGAGCAAGGCCTGGGCACTGGGCTTACTGCCTGCAGACAGAGAGGTAGACACCAAGGCCATGAGGTGAGGCCAAGCTTGCAGAGCCTATGGTGTGGACAGAGGGCCACCTGAGACCCTTGTAGCCACCTAAGGCTGCACACCGCACACCTCTGTTATGGGATGGGTTGTGTCCCCCAGAATCTCTGTGTTGGAAGACCCAGCATCTCAGAATGTGACTATATTTGGAGATGGGGTCTTTAGAGGGGAAATTAGGTTAACATGAGGCTGTTGGGGTGTCCTCTAGGCCAATCTGACTGGGACCTTTGTAAGAGGAAATCTGGATACAGACACTCGCAGGAGGAGGACAAGCCGAGAGGCTTCAGGAGAACAACCCTGTTGAGACATGCATGGATTCAGGCCCCAGCCTCCAGGACCATGAGAAGTTCCTTTTTTTTTTTAATTTTTTAATGTTTTTTACTATTTTTGAGAGAGAGAGAGAGCGTGAGCAGGGGAGGGTCACAGAGAGAGGGAGATACAGAATCTGAAGACAGGCTCCAGGCTCTGAGCTAGCTGTCAGCACAGAGCCCGATGCGGGGCTCGAACCCACAAACCGCAAGATCATGACCTGAGCCAAAGTCGGATGCTTAACCGACTGAGCCACCCAGGCGCCCCTCAGCGCCAGTTTCTGTGGCGCTCTGCTATGACAGCCCAAGCATGCACACACAACCCTTTCCCCCTCCCGAGGATGGGCCAGGCCACCAGTGGACAGGGTGCCAGGGGTGGCCCCCTTTCCCAGAGGGCAGGGCCCACTGGGGGAGGCAATGGCAGCGGTGGGAAGTTGCACATGGCCCCTTCACCCTGGGATCAAGCCCAGAGGTTTGATTTGGCATTGGAAGCCCTCCCCCACCTGGCTGGAGTCCGGGTGCCGCCCTCCCCCGCCACACACCCCTCTCAGGCCACAGGAAAGTTGCTTCAGTTCCAAAAACACACTGACGCTTCCCCCTGGCCTTCGTATATACTGTTGTGTCTGCCTGAGACACTCCCCCCAGCCCCCACCGCCATCGCTTCTGGATTCAGTCTCCTTCCAGGTGGCCTGAACCTCTCGCGGACATCACCCCCCTCCCTTGAGAGTTCTGGGGTGTGTTTCATCTCAGGAGATCCAGGGGCAGTACTACCATTTAGTCCCAGGAGTGAGTTCACAAAGAGCTATTGCTGCTGAGTGCTTGGTCCATTGCTGGCTTTGGAGGACTTGAGTTAGCATTCACTTTTATATGCCTGTCACCTCAAGGATCCAAAAGGTCAGGGACCAGGTTCATGCACCATCAATCAACCCAGGACTCTGGGCCCAACACACAGTGTGCTGTCCTGGGCTCCTCAGAGGTGACCTGGATACATACCTGCCTGACAGAGAGAAAGCCAGTGGTGACATCTGGTTGGTGCTGGCCCTGATTTCACACCACAGACGCCTGCAAGTGGCAACGAGCTTTGTCACCTGTGGCCAGAAAGAAGGGCTGAACACGAACTAGGCTAACACCAAGACTGTTAGCATTTCCTAAACTCACGGGTGAGCGGCATTAGCAGAGACTAGTACAAGGGGAGTGAGCTGCTTGCTCTCCTCCCAGAAGGCCAAGTGCCCAGGGCAGGGGGGGTTCTTTATGGCTGGGCAGTAACTGGTAAAACTTCCAGCATCTCTGCCTCCTATGCTGCCTGATGGTGAGAAAGACAGCCTGGGCCCTGAGTGTGGGCCAGCCTCCTACACTGATGCCGAGGCCTGCCCAGCTCCCTCCCTTTCCCAAGAATCAGACCCTTTCTCTCTGCCTATCTGATTTCTACAGCATAGAGGCCGTCTTTCAGCTGGTAGGTAGAAGGCCATCTGGGGCAGGCGGCGACCTGCTCTCCCAGGGAGCCTGTGCTCACCACATTCTTCCAGCCAGCTGCTAGGTGACTGCCTTCCTTGGTGCAAGGCTCATGCAGGTTCCAGGTTTAGGACGGGTCCCCCACAGCCTCCTAGCAGGCTCCTTCCTCAAGGCCCAGGGCTGGAGGAGGGCGGAGGCTGGCCTGTGCCAAGGGGGTGGGCAGAGCAGACTGGGTGCCAGGCCACGTAAGTGTAGGTCAGACACGTTCTCATTCAGAGTGGATATGCACATTACCTGCAGAGGACACGCAGAAGCACAGGTGACACTTCGGAATCATCGACGGTAACATTTCAGGCACACCTGAGACTCTAATGACATACCCTTTTACCAGGTTTGAGGAATGAGCCATTCAAAGTTTCCTGTTTGCTAAGTTGGCGGGCAACTTAGGAAATGCTCTCGTAAAAGGTCTCGTGGGAAACAGTTCTTGAAATATTTAGCATCTAGAGTACTTCCTCATGCACAAAAGTGGAAATAGCCTCTAATAAACTTTCTGACCTTTTCCTTTTCCTTCCCTCTTGTTTAGGCACACAGAGCTACCTACGATGTTCAGTCACAATTTCTAGGCTAATGGCAACAGAGTAGTTTTTCCTCCCCCTCCCTGGTCCTTTTTTTTGCTTATTCTCGACTACATAGAATTCCTTGGGGGGGCCTGGGTGGCTCAGTCAGTTGAGCATCTGACTTTGGCTCAGGTCATGATCTCACGGTTTGTGGGTTCAAGCCCCGCATCAGGCTCTGTGCTGACAGCTAGCTCAGAGCCTGAAGCCTGCTACAGATTCTGTATCTCCCTCTCTCTGACCCTCCCCTGCTCACATTGTCTCTCTCTGTCTCTCAAAAACAAACAAACAAACCAAACGCTTCAGGCAGGGGTGCCTCGGTGGCTCACGGTTAAGCCTTCGACTTTGAGTCAGGTCATGATATCAAAGTCTGTGGGTTCCAGCCCTGTGTTGGGCTCAGTGCTAATAGCTTAGAGGCTGCAGCCTTGTTCGGATTCTGTGTCTCCCTCTCTCTCCGTGACCCTTCCCTGCTCACACTCTATCTCTCAAAAATAAAGATTTAAAAAAATAAAGTAAACCAAACACTTTATGGAAGAAAACAGTGGTGCCTACAACTCAGAACCTGTCTTTAATCTATAACCATGGAACAACTCCCTAACCTGCCCTGACTTAGAGTCTGCCCGCAAGAGTATTTCATCTCAACTTTCAGCATTCTCTACAATGTTCTTCAAGCCCCCAGTGCTAAGCAGCTCCAGTTTGGCAGAAGGCTCTCTCTGTCAGAAGTGCCATGGTCGGCTCAGCACAGGCGAAAGCATTGTCTCATCTCTCTCCATCCCACACATTTTAGGTAACCATTGGATTGATTCCAAGATGCTTTTTAGGGTCTCATTTTTTTTAATGTCTATTTTTGAGCGAGGGGGAGAGAGAGACAGAGAGACAGAATCTGAAGCACACTCCAGGCTCTGAGCTGTCAGCACAGAGCCTGATACAGGGCTTGAACTCATGGACCATGAGCTCATGACCTGAACTGAAGTTGGATACTCAAATGACTGAGCCACCCAGATGGCCCCAGGGTCTCATTCTTGAATATCAGAGCCTGCCAAGGTGACCCAACATTGAGGAAAGCCTTTAAAATTATGTTGTTAAAGGATAAAAACTAACCTAAAGTGGGGATCTAAAAAGGAGCTAGACACTATGAAGGAACAGAAGAAAAAGAAAAATTAAATGTTCCTTAGAGATTACATCTATAAAGAGAACAAAATGCAATAAGCAAAGCACAAACAGAAGAAAGGAAATTCAAAATAATTGCTGACACGTTTTAAAAATCAGTAAATTTACTAAAGGGACTGGGTCTCCAGAATGAAACCAATTCATCAAGTGCTCAGCTCAATGAATGAACAAACCATCTGAAATAAAAAGACAATCATAGAAGCTTCGGGGAAGGTTATATACAAAGGGAACTGGATTTCTCATCATATTGGAAGGTAGAAGCCAATGAAACAACACTTCCCAAATTCAGCAGGAAAATGATATCCAACCTACCATTCTATACCCAAACTATCAATTCTGTGTTCTTTCTCAGGATGTACCAAAAAAAACATCCTACCCACACAGGCAGGTAACCTGAGAATACAACACATGGAATCCAGAAAGCTAGGCTCCCAGTGCAGGAAAAAAAAAAAAAAGCAAGAGAACTCCCCCGAAATTGGTGCAGGAAAAGAGCAGGTTCCAGAAGGATGTCCCTTGGGAGAAAAAAAACCAGATAGCATCTGATTCTGTGGAAAACTGTACTGGGAAGCATTTCAGAGAGCTAAAAGGGTGGAGGAAGATGGAGACACAAATCAGTCGAGCTTGTTTGGAGGTTCTAGCAGGGGAGCGCAGCTACTCATATACCCTTGACCGAAGAATGGTCTTCCTCTATCGGGGATGGTTGTCCTCTTCGATCGAGCGCGCAGCTTCGGGAGGGACACACATGGAGCGGTGAGGGAGGAAGGGGACATCCACCTAGCCAGCCAGATCAGCCGAATCAACCCTGGCGATCAATGGGGTGACAGATGTCGCAGCCAGATCGCCCTCACATCCACAAATCAGTCGAGTAACTGAAAACATAATTAACCTCAAGAACAAAAGATTGTACAAAAAGATGCACTAAACTCTTGGCTCAGCAGTGAACAGATACATAGTGATAATGATGAGTATGATCTGGGAAATTGCACACTGCACCAGTTTTTTTCCCTAAGTTTATTTTTTTAGAGAGACAGAGTGTGAATGGGGGAGGGGCAGAGAGAGGGAGGAAGACACAGAACTTGAAGCAGGCTCTAGGCTCTGAGCTATTAACACAGAGCCCGACTCGGGGCTCAAACTCATGAACCATGAAGTCATGACCTGAGCCAAAGCTGGACACTAAACCAACTGAGCCACCCAGGCACCCCTGTACCAGCTCTTATAAATGAAGATAAATGGAACTTAGTCATACCCACCTACTTATGTTGTTAGTGGGAGTTTTGCAGTGACAACAGGGTTGAGAAGTCACTGTAGATACTATATGGCCCACAAAGCCTCAAACAGTTACAGAACTTTGCCAACCCCTAGATTAAACTAAACTATCTGGGGAATTTAAGGGAAGGGGAAGAGGGTATAAATGCACTAAACTCCCCATCTATAGGTCCTGACTCTGAAAAGGATGAATTAAGATAGCAGTATAAGCCTACTATTTAGAAATGTGCAGATAAATGCATAAACAATGCTACAAATTAAAAGTGTGAGTCTGCATACACTGCATTGGGGTTAAGGGAACTAAAGACTATTTTTTTGTTTTAAGCCTTTTTTTTTTCTAGTAATCTCTACACCCCACATGGGGCTCAAACACACAAGTCTGAGATCATGAGTCACATGCTCCTCCAGCTGAGCCAGCCCAAGCGCCTTTTGAAGAAGCTTTTGATCATTTAAACTATGTTCAGTTATTGCCTCAATTAAACAAAAAATATTATTTTAATTATGGGGCACCTGGGTGGCATCCTACTTCAGCTCAGGTCATGATCTCACTGCTCGAGAGTTCGACTCCCAAGTCAGGCTCTGTGCTGACAGCTCAGGGCCTGGAGCCTGCTTCAGATTCTATCTTCCTCTCTTCTCGGTTCCTCCTCCACTCACATTCTCTCATTTCTTTTTTTTTTTTATTTTTTTAAATGTTTTATTTATTTTATTACAGTGAGAGACAGAGCATGAGAGGGGGAGGGTCAGAGAGAGAAGGAGACACAGAACCGGAAGCAGGCTCCAGGCTCTGAGCTAGCTGGCAGCACAGAGCCTGACACGGGGCTCGAACCCACGAACATGAGATCTGACCTGAGCCGAAGTCGGAGGCTTAACCGACTGAGCCACCCAGGCGCCCCTAAAATAAATATTTTTAAAATTTTTAAATAAATAATAAAGTTTATTTATTTAGAGAGAGAGCATGCCCACACACAAGCAGGGGAAGGGCAAGAGAAGACACAGAATCTCAAGCATGCTCTATGCCATAGTCGCAGAGCCCAAAATGGGGCTCAAACCCACAAACTGTGAGATCATGACCTGAGATGAGATCGAGTTGGCACTTAACCGACTGAGCCACCCAGGTGCCCCATACATTTTTAAAGAATTGAACAGTTGGCACCTGGCTGGCTCAGTCGTAGAACATTCAACTCTTGATCTAGGGGTTAAGTTTGAGCCCTACATTGGGTATCAACATTACTTAAAAACGAATGTAAAAAACACATTTAAAAGGATAAATAAAAATAACTCCATGGAGCTTACCATAGTTTAGAGCAGCACCGTCATATTCTCCTGGAGTTGAGACCCCAGATCATCTGCTCTTGCCCTGGAGCCACTTGGACATCTGAAGTCCACAGTCAGGGGTCTAAGCTGGCTGACCACCTTCCTGGCCCCATCCCTGCTCCTCCTACTGGATCTTCACTCATCCTTGGATTCCCCTCTGGTAGCTGGGAGGGACAATCCACTAGGGAACTGGAACTAATGTCCCTGCCCCTGGAAACTTAAGATTATCTTTCCCTTCCTCCCCACTTTACCCTAAGCAGAAAGCAGGAGCAGTCCGCAGTAGAGTCCTTGTCCTGCCCCAGCCTAGCTCTGCTGCTCCATCAGGTGCTCCTGAGCCCAAGCCAGATCTCCCCTCACCCAGGCCACCAGGTCCCTGTCCCTATCTACATACCACTGCTTCCTAAAACTGTCTTAGGCTAACTCAGGCCAACACTGCCCAAAAGGATGTTGACCCTAGGGTGGTGGTTTCCTGGCCCACAGCCCAAGCCCGGGATGCACACACATGGCCATTAGGTTCTAGCCCTTAGGGCCACTTCACCAGAAACCAGTCCCTAGGACAATAAGGGGCAGATGGCCCATCCTTACTCCTAGCCTCCTAGGTCTTGGAAGTGCTGGACACAGAAAGGAAAGCAGTGTGTTATTTAGCAAGAGAGAATGGTCACAGAATACAGAAGCCCCACACTAGTTTTCAATCAAGCTTTTAATGAAAAGATCATAAAATAACAGTTTCTCATCACTGTACATTAAGACTGCACGCTTCTGAATGGAGAGATCAGTCGTCGGTGAATTGCTTTTTCTATGACACTTGTGGGCTGCCATACCTGCAGCTCTGACCTGAATTTATCCAAACTCTCAAATGAAGTGAACTCGATGTGAAGACGGACAGCGGCGGTGGCCAGTACAGGAGTGCGATCACGGTGTCCCTCCCCGTTCCGGGAAGGGAAGAGTAGGACGTGATCCCGCTTCCGGTTCCTACTAAACAAAAACGGGTGTAACTCCATCCCTCCCCCTCCCCCTCCCCCTCCCCCTCGAGGTATTTGCGAATGGGTGGGTGCCCAACCTGGGGTCCCCCAAGTGGGGAAGGGGGAAAACAAGTGATGGGTGGGATACAGAGAGGCTCCTCTCAGCACCTGGCCCCACGGGGCCCCACCAAGTGGAGGGGGGGAGCCCTAGGGATCCTCCCTGCCCCAAGTGAGGTCTGTTATGCAGCATTTTTGAGGTCAATAAATTACAGCAATAAATAGCAAGGTGAGGTAGGGGGAGGGGTTCCCGGTAGAAAAATTAAAGTGGGTGACCGAAGCTGGCAGGGGAGACGGGTCCTAGGAAGGGGGGCCTGGGCAGCCTCCATTCCCACATACCTCCACCCCCTGATCTGGAATGTCACACTGAGGCTGAGTAGGTCCCTCTCCATCCTAGCACTCCTGGCATCAGTTCACAGGTTCAGTAATGTCTGCCCCAACGTGACTCTGGCGAAGAGCAAGGGCCTTGGTCCCTTCGAGGGGTACAGCAGGACTGAGATCCCTGGTCTATTCTCTGGAGGCCCGGTGCCTCTGCTTTCGTCCCCCAAGCCTAGGGGGAGGACGGATGCAGCCCCCCTCTTCCCTGAGCCCTGCCCTCCTGGCTGCCCAGGCCTCTCCCACTCAGGACCGCCGTGCAGAGGGCGGTAGGATCTGCCTGCCCAGCCAGCCCCGCCCAGATCGCACTCCTGCACGCGCGGCCCAGTCCAGTAAATACTGAAGGGGTTGGGGCACAGCGGGGCAGCCCAGCGCCCCCGAGTGGTGAAGAACGGGAAATACACACATGGCTGCGTGAGGCTTCAAGTCAGTCTGGGTCCAAACTGTTCATTTCACAGGCTGAGGTGTATGGCTATGCTGCGAGTCTCTGAGATTCTTATTTGCTTAAAGGTTCATCTTTTCTTTTTTACCTTTTTTGCAATCCTGGAGGAGCCCTTGCAATGGCTCGGTCTGGTGGGAGCGAGCGGTGGCGGAGCCGGCCGCTCGCTCGCCCCAAGTCTGAGAAATAAATACATTCATCACTGCACAAACATATTGATACAAAAACAACACTGTTCAGAGTGTTTGCACCGTCTGTGTTGGTAAGGACCAGCCCAGGAAGCCCCGCCCCAACTGCCAGGGGTGGGGGTGGGGACCCACTGGAGTCAATGGAGCTGTGCAAAGGTCTTGGCTTTTTGGCTTGAGAGGGACCCTCACATCAACCTACCACGAGGGTCACGGGCAGAGTGGGGGCCCTCCATCCCAGGGCCCAAGCCCAGACTCGGGTCCTATGGCCAGAGCTGATGACCACCCCCTGCTGTGCCAGCTGGCCAGGATCTCTGAGGTCCAGCCAGGAGGCCTGGGGGCCAATCAGCGCTGGCCCAAGCTCTTTGGTGCCAGCTGGGCTTTGAGAGGCCCGGGGCTGGGGAGGAGGGCTCAGGTGAATCCAGGGGGCCTGGGCCTCCAGGCCTGCACCTCTGCCCATGAGCCAACTCAGAAGGGTCTCCAGCGGAAAGTGGGGCTTCACTGGGACTGGCCTTACAGCTGTTGAGGTCTGAAACTGTAAAAGTTTATGTAAACAATGAGATAAATATATTAGTATCTTTTTTTCTGAGCCCATTGAGGTTCCATACTCATTCAAAATGTGCTTTGGTTTAAAAAATAGGTTTTGTGAATTTGGGTATGAGCTTTTTTTTTCTTTTTTGTTTTTTTTTTTGTTTTTTTGTTTTTGTTCTTTTATTCTCTTTCCTACATGACATCTGCTATTTTCTGTTTCCTGTTTCTCCGAAACATTCAGGAATTAAGTGACTAAAGCAGAGAACTGTAAGCCGCCCTTGGCCTCCAACGGCCTAATTTCCTTGTGAGGCTCTTAACACATTTCCCACGCACACACTTGCAAGCACACACTCCACATGAAATCAAAGGAAAAAGAAAACAAAATCGAGTGTTGTGTTAGTCCCACCCCGCCCCACAAACCCTTAAAATCTTAAATAGGAAACTAGTGTTTTGCTTTCTTGTTAAAATACAGAAAAGGCTCGATACAATACTCAGGTGGGTACAATACTATGTCGCACAAACATCGTTGAGTGAGGGGCCTTTGCGCCCAGTCCCTGAAGCTCTGCAAATGAATTACCTACTGTCACGGGTCACCTCATGGATGTGGCTGCTCACGGCCCAAGAGGCCACACACAGGCCAGGCACGTGCACAACTCCCGTGTGGTACAGACTTTGTGTCGTGTGGCTTAAGTGCTGACGGAGTGGGGTGGGGTCGGGAGGGCAGGGGCCTGGAAAGGACCCTGCCTCCTCACCTGACTTGCAGGAACACGAGACCCTGGGTCCAGTGTTCTATTTCCCACCCATAGGGAAGAAGATCCAGCTTGGGGCTGGGGACGCCTTGAGATGGGCTCAGCCAGGAGCCCTCACTTGCAAAACATGCCCTTTACCATTTGGGTCCCTGAACTCAGGCTGTTTTCAGCTGGAGGGTCTCTGGAGGGGTGAGGGTAGAGGATGACTCCGGAATTTTTTGGTCTGAACTTAAAGTAAAAAGAAAAAAAAAGCATGAAGCAAAATGAAGATAAAGCCGATGGCCCAGTCCTGTGTCTCCAGTCAGCCAAGGACAGTGGGGCCAACCACGGCAACCTTGGTCTGGCCCTGTGAGCCTGACTCCCAGCCCATGGAGAAGTCCTGAGGCTGGCAGAGAAACCCCAAGGCAAGGGGTGAGGGGTGGGACTCCAGACAGGGCTGAGCCAATGAGTGGCAGCCAACCTCTTGCCAGAGCGGCCAGGACTGCTCAGAGAAGGTGCCAAAGCAGGGTAGGTCCCCTCTCCCTGTCCCCCAGCGGCGTATACATCACTTTGGCCAGTGCCTTCTCACGCCTCTGCACTGGCTGGGCAGGCCTGCTGCTCTCCCAAGCCCCATCTCTGGCAGACCCAGGAGACAGGATGGGGGGGGGCTCACTTCCACCTCATCCTGGCCCTGGCAGGGAGCTGCAGGGGGCTGGCTCCAGGCCCTGATCTCCTATGCTGGGGCACTCACCTCCCCTACCCAGGCCAAGATCAGAGGCACACGGAGGCTCCCTGACGCTCACAACACACTCCGAACACCCACAGGGTGGACACAGATAGCGGTACGCTCTGGGGGGAAAGACACATGTGAGCTGACTCTGCAGCTGCAGGACCTCCCCTCTAAGAGCACTGGGGGTGGGGGGCCAAGGAGAGCCACCTGGGCGAGGCAGAGTCTGGCTCACTCAAACGTGCGTCTTCCTGTGCACACTAACAGGAGGAAAACAAGTGTCATGGCCTCAACTGCCAGTCACCAACGTACTGTTCTCATGAATTCAAGAGGTAGCAAAAGGTCAGAAGTCTCTCCACCTTGATTGGGAAGGAAGGAAGGAAAGCGCGATATCGGTCCACGAGCACCAAGCACACTACACACATACATACACATACACACATACACACACGCGCACACACACACACACAAAATGAAAAAGAGTACCGACGGCTCTGGCATGAGTCCAGCCTCCCCCCTCCCCCCACAAATCCCAGATCTTCCAGTTTAAACATTCACATAAACGTTACACTGGTTTTTCTCTTAATAAAAAAGAAGTACCTCTAAACAAAGAATATTCCTCAGAAACTATAGGAAAATCACTCTCTCTCCTGAGGCAGCCGAGGCAGGGCTCGGGGCCCAGGGAAGCCTTTGGCCAAGAAGGGCTTCTGGGGCCTGGGGGGGTGGGCACCCCTCAGCTGGGGCGGGAGGCAGGAGGGGCAGCTGCCCCTGTACATTCAGTCTGCAGACCCAGGCTCAGCCCCGAGGGGCCGGAAGGAAAATAAACTCTTGTTGGTTTTGGTTTAAAAAACAAAATTCAAAAAGAAGAAAGGAACAGATCAGTAGGAATAACAGCAACCTAGGCCCAGAGGGCTCTTTAGCTGTGGAGAGGTAGGCGGTGCCGGCCCCCCTGACTGTCCCAGTGCCAGTGAGCAGTGACCCCTGGCTCCAGGAAGGAGGGGCCTGTCCCCTCCCCTCCAGCACCACTCCCCCAAAGAGCCAGGGTAGCCCGCACACAGACAAACACTCGTGCACACATACAGACACCGCCCATGGCCTCAGGGCAGCCCTGCTCCTCCCCAGCAGAAGGAGCCCCCCCCCCACCGCTGCCCCCCCAGCTCTGACCCAGCCTGCAGGAAAGGGACCAGGTCCCAGCAAGACCCCTGTGACCCACTCCCACAGGCCCCACAGTGGCCCTCTCAGGGAGCCCAAGGCTTGGGCGGAATTGGGAGGTAGACTGCACACCAGCAATGCGCATGTGGAGCTTGAGCCCATTGGCTTCCCTCTTCCCTCTTCCCTTGGTACAGACTGTCCATTAAAGCTCTGGGTGTGGGGGGCTGGCTGGAGACAATACCAGGAGCCACCCCCGCGGGACCTGGGGGTCCTGGCCCCTCCCGCCTGGCCTCCGTGCTTCTTTCTTCCTTCCTTCCATTGGTTCCCGAGGGCAAGTCTGCAGAGGGCACCCTCGGGCCGGGGAGAAGGGTCTTTGGCTTCTAGGAGGGGGAAGTATGCATGCGCAAGTGGCTGATGAGGTTGCGCTGCTGGGTGAACTTGCCCCCGCAGAGCTGGCACTCATAGGGCTTCTCGCCGGAGTGCACTCGCATGTGCTCGGTGAGGCGGTACTGGCGGGTGAAGCGCATGCCACACTCGTCACAGGCAAAGGGCTTCAGGCCCAGGTGGCTCCGCATGTGGCGTGTCATGGTGCCGCGCTGGGTGAACATTTTGCCGCAGATGTTGCAGGGGAAGGGCCGAGTCAGCCAATGTGTCTTCTCGTGCTGCCGCAGTGTGGCCGGGTCCTTGTAGGTCTTCTCGCAGACGGAGCACTTGAAGGGCCGGGGTTCAGCTGCGTAGGCCGCGCTGGGCGCCGACAGGTCCTCAGCCTCCTCCTCAGCGCCCCCGCTGCCTGTCTCATAAGCACCCTCCTCCTTGATGAATAGCTCCTCCTCCGTGTGCGTCTCCACATGGGCGTTGAGCTGCTCAGAGCTGGGGAAGCCTTTGGCGCAGGGAATGCACACATACAGGTTGTCCCCGTAGGACACCGTCTCGTAGCCCTCCTGCCTGTACATGTAGTGGGTACTGGCGTGGCCGCTGCCTCCCTCACTCCCACTCTGCCCACTGTCCTCACTTCCATCCTTGCCATTCTCCTCCTCCTCCTTGCAGGGGTACGGTGGCTCCACGTAGGGCCCACTGGGGCCACCGCCCCCAACACTGCTTGCCAGGATGCCATTGGGAACCCTGTCCCCTAGCCCCTCGCCCTCTTCCCCCGGGCAGGGGCCCTTGGGCCCTGCTTCCCTCCTCTCAAAAGGGGACCCCACCATAGGCTCCTTCTTGCTCCATTCCTTCTTTCGGGCTGAGTGCCGCAGGCTTTTCCGGGGCTGCCCACCAGGCCCTTCCAGCAGACACAGGTGGTTGTCCTCAGACCCCTCCAGATCCATCGGCTCATTAGGGGTGCCCCCCAGCTCAGCATAAGAGGCACTGTTGGCAACAGGAGGGGCAGAAGCTGAGAGGGGTGAGCCATGCTGGCTGTCACTCAGCTGGGCCGGGTCGTCAGGGGTGAGGGGGGGACCAGGGGTTGCAGAAGGCAGCGGAGGGCTCTTCTTGGACAGATCCAGGCCCAGCTCCTGCTCGCAGCCCCCACTGCTCCCATTGGTACTGCAGCTGCCCAGACCGGCTTCCCCGCTGGCGGGACAGATGGCCCGGCTCAGGCCATGCATGCTCTCCTGGCTGGAGCCTCCGAGGAAGAGCTCATCATCTGAGCCTTTGGCCTGGGAAAGCTCCTGGGGGGTTTGCGACCCCTTGCGTCCATCCACAATCCCCGGATACCGTGTCTGGATGACAGAGGCTGTGGATAGTCGCTGGCTGCGGGGAGGCCTCCCCATGCCAGTGGCACCCACCCGTCCTGAGCCAAAGGGCTTGCCGGCTCGTTTGAGTTTACGGCGGCAGAGGGCTGCCAACTCAGGCAGCTGGAGGTAGCTGGCGGCAGTGAGGAGAGTGCTGAAGTTGGGCTCAGCCGGCTGGTCGCTGGGCAGCAGCTTGCCCGTGTAGATGAAGTCCAGGATCTGCTGAAACACTGTGGAGCTGACCATGTCTGTGTCCAGGTTGATGAGGTTATCATGGAGGACCAGGGACTTGAAGTAGATGCTGCTGGCAGCCAGGACATTCTTGTGGGCCCGGAAGATGGAGTTCTCCACCATGATGATGACATCACACAGAAAGCCCTTTGTCCTCTGCTGGTTCAGCTGCAGCAGGAGCTGCTTGGAGTGGCTGGGCAGCTCCATGTCGGGCCCCATGTCCCCTCGCCCTGCCCACGCGTACCACCTGTGGGCAAGAACACACATGGGCATTAGCCACCTGGGAGCCTCATCTAAGGGCTCGGAGACAGGGTCGGGCTACGGTGGTGCTCACGGGGCCTCACCAGGCACAGTACCCAGGCAGGGAACGCACTCTACCCAGGGAGGCTTATGCTGTCTGAAAAAGGACACTGGCATTGGCCCCATCTGCACCAATGAGAAAACAGAAGCAAAAGACAATGAAGGACACATGATGCTAAACAGAGAAAATGGGATGTGAATTTGGTTCCACAACCCAGGGTACCATCTCCACACTCAAGTCAACCACATGCCCACAAGGACTCAAAAATGACCAGCAGGGTCGCCTGGGTGGCTCAGTCGGTTGAGCCTCCGGCTTCGGCTCAGGTCAGATCTCACGTTCGTGGGTTCGAGCCCCGCATCAGGCTCTGTGCTGACCACTAGCTCAGAGCCTGGAGCCTGCTTCTGGTTCTGTGTCTCCCTCTCTCTCTGACCCTCCCCCTCTCATACTCTGTCTCTCTCTGTATCAAAAATAAATAAAACATTAAAAAAATTTAAAAAAAAAAATGACCAGCAGGGGACTGTGAGGTACTAGGAAGCAGTAGGGAATAAGGTGAGCGGAAGCTCCTGGAAAGGCTCACTTCCCACGTGGGCATGTAGTTTTCCCAGTTTTTAGGACAAACTAGAAATTGAGATTTTCAGGTTAAATCTCCCAATTGTCAAATAAAGGTTCTTTTTCCTATGCAGCCTCCACCTATGACCTCTGCTTTGCCCTGAGTTCCTCTCAAACAACGCTAGTGATTTCCCAAATTTTCCAGTTTGCCAATGTCATATTCCTGCCTTCAGACACTGCAGCCCAGCCACAGTCCCTTTCCAATGCCTGCTCCTACCCCAGGAGGGCCCTGAGCACCCCAGCCTGGGTCTCTAGATGCTCAGCATAAAGGGTGGCCTGGCCGAGCCCCTGACACCACTGGGGCTGTGAAAGGCAGGCAACTGGCCTTGCCAGCCTGGCACAGACACTGATGTCATGAAGTAACAAACACACAAAATCCTCTGACCTCCATGGGAACCCTGCAGGTGGGCTTTGCAAGAGCATGCTCATAGGTCTCTGGGAGCAGGGTGCTCCAACCAGGCACCCACACAAATAAGCAGAAGGACCGAAGGCTCGAGGTGTGGCTCCATGCTCTCCTTGGCCCTTCACACAGGAACTCTGTGCCATGCAGTTGACAAGCGTGCTTTCATGTATCCAAAAATAACGACTGCTCTGAGCCTCACCCTACCAGGGATGCCCCTGCTTCTACCAGTGTACCCAATCCAGTTCTGTCTCCCTTAGGGCAGAGCCTGGAGGGATCACGCTCATGTTGCCTTTCTGTAACAACACAAACACTTCCCACTCCCAGTTACCCCACACCTGCTCTGACAGAGGAAAACTCTAGTAACTACACACAGCCCAAAGGCGGCCTTGAAACTTACGCAAATATACAAGGGTAGACCACAGCAACAAGCTAGCACCCAGGGCCTGATAGGAGGTAGCAAGCACCAGCTCAGGCAACCCAGCCTCATATTCAGCTGGGGCTCAAAGGCTAGAGCCCGGGTCCCAAGGGAATCTACTCTCTGTCACTACCTGCTCCTCAGCCAGTCAAGCAGGGACAAAGAGCCCAAGGTACAGCTTCCACACTGGCAGGGACATCCAGCCCCAGGGAAATGCGGTGTCAGCCCCATCAGCACCCAGGATGCCTGGTGCTCCCAGCCTGGCAGGCCAATGGCAGGAGGTGCTATCCTCCAAGAGACTGTAAGCCACGCAGCCCCTCCTCTGCAGGATGAGAGCAGTGGGCCCCAACCTCCCCTCCATGCTACCCAGCACCATATGCACACAAAGGACCAAGCTGAGAACTGCAGGGCAGTATAGGGCACCCAGAAAGCCTTCCCCCATGCCTCCCCCTCCCTCCATTCTGCCAGTTCCCTGTCCCTAGCCTACCGGAGTGCCAGGGGCCCAGAAACCATGTGAGCAGCAGCCAGTGGGGGTGGCCTCCTTGAGTGCGTGGCCTCCCTGGGGGTGCATCAATGCCTGGTCACCTGGGGAGGAAAAGACAGATAGGGTAACCCAGATATACATCAGCAAGGGAGGGGAGGAGGGACAGCGAAGGAGAAGGCACCTGTGGCCCTGGAGCCCTCGTCCCCAGGAAAGTCTGGGGTCTCTCTGGGTGGGACACAAGGGGCAGGGACAATCAGGCAGGGGAGAGCGGCCACAGTGCCCAGCAGTGAAGCCGGTGGCAGGGAAGGTCAAAGGTCTGGAGAGCTTACCAGGGCTGTACCCTCCTCCCACCCAAGAGATTTAGGGTACTCTAAGAGGCTACATAGGCCTGTTAGGGAGCTGGTGGCAGGCACATAATTCCATAATTCCTGGTGGGCAGGCTTGGTGGCAGGAGGCCTGGACAAGGCCCTTCCCAGGCTGACCACATTTACATAACAAAAGGTCAAAATTGGAGGCCCTAGTGCAATGGGCTATTTATAAGAACCAGTCTCAACCGCTTCTGGCTCTCCTGCCTCTTTCCCCTCCTGATCTGCTCTCCTCTCCTCCCCTGCCCAGAGGGCCCAGCCCCCTCTTGCCCAGCCCCGCCTGACCACATGGCCTTCCCTTGCAGGAGTTTCTGTAGGCCAGGCCTTTCAATACCAGCCCACCAAAGCAGCTGGCAGCTGCAGCCAGATGCGGAGGGGCTCCTGCTGTGCACCCCCACCCCTCAGAGCAGCAGGTTCCGAGGGAAGGGGAATCCTGAGGTTCTGGCTTTTTGCACCCAACTAAGGCAGGTCTGGGCTCCCTTGGAATGGAGCCAGGGATGGGGGTGGAGGCCTGCAGCAGCCCCGGGCCCATCCCTGCCTGCCCTTCCCCCACCCCCAGGGCTGGGGAGGCTCAGCAGGTCCCTCAGGAATGTGACCAGACCCGGGGTGCGGGGTGGATGGGAGGCCTCAGCTCCAGCCTACCAGCTGTCTCTCTGGCCCTTAGTATAGCTCCCCTCTCATGGGGTGGCCTAGGGGTGTGGGGGAAGTGAAGAGGTGGGAATGGTTGGTCCACGATCCCACCCATGGCCCAGAGGACAGCAGAACCAGCTCTGTAGGTCCAGAGGCCTGAGAGCATCTACATTTAATGAAGGTGGCCTAGGCCCCTTGCCTGTGTAAAGGGTTCAGGCTCCCCTGCCGGGTGTTACCAAAGATGGCCAGCATAGAGTAGAGCCCTGCCTTGGGAAGGGGGCAGAGACCACCTGGGCACTGATGAGAGCAGCCCTGAAAAACGGGACAGGGAGCCACAGCAAAGTGTTTGAGCCAACCAGACACCCACCATACAGCCTTGTGCCACCGCCTGCTCCCCACCAGATCTCAGGGCAACCCAAGGCCTGCTGGGGCATCCACACAGTGGCCTCCGCTTCACTGTGTGCCAGGCCCTGCAACTAGGGATTACTTGTCCTTGTCGGAGATCAGTCCAACTACAGAAAACCTGGCAGAGAGTGGGCAACAGAACTTGGGGGCTTCCACACTCCACTTCCACTGCTCCAGCCCTGCCAGCCACTCCACAGCCCCTGGAAGGCATAGTGACTGACCAAGGCCTCCCAGGCTGGGTCAAACAGGGTTCCTCCTGAGCCCAAACTGCCTACAGGACCAAGCAAGCTTCGCTGCACCTTCCACTGGGTGGGCCCCCTGTAGAACTGCCTGCTGGAAATTCACAGCCAGCACAATGCCACCCTACCTGTCTCCCATCCCAGGCTGGGCCAAGTGTAAGCCACCACTATGTCTGTGAGGGGTTGCCCCCCTGCTGCAGGGCCAGGACCCCTACAAGGCACTGCTTCTTTTCTTCCCAGCAAAACAGCAACAGCAGAGTCATCTGCCCTACTGCTCAACACAGGGTGTGGGAGCAGCAATAGCCTAAGATGGAGAGGACACAACCCCGGGGAGGGGGAGGGTGCCAGGAAACTAGAAATGTGGCTGTGGGGGCTGGCCAAGAAAGCTGGCTGTGCAACACCCACTGGGTACAGGGGCTGGTGCTCAGGCCTGGCAGGAGCCTGCAGGCTGGGATGAGGATACTGCCTGGCAGCAGCTCCTGGCACCCAGCAGCCCGCTGGCAGCAGGCCCAGGCAGCATGCCTATCAGCCCCAAGGATCCACGCCCAGCTGCAAACCGTTGCCTGCCAGAGCAGTGGTTACAGGAAGCCCAGGATCTGGGGCAGTGGGATAGTCAGGGACTCTTGAGGCTGAGACCTCGACCTGGTGAGGGTTGGCGGTATGGGGTGGAGAGTCCCTGCCTAGACTGACCCGGCAGGGAAGGGCAAGAGAAATACAGGCCCTGGGGAAGGCCAGCTCTGCCTCCTTACTTCTTATGAATACAAAAGCTGGGGGTGGGGTGGGGGTGGTACTGAACAGTAATGAACAGAGAGACCTGGCTGTAACACCTGGATTACCTTTTCCAGGTCCTTGTTTACAAAATGGTCAACACCCACCTACCTAGCTGGGCTACAATATTTTCTTTCCTTCCCCTCCAAGTCCCTGCCACAGAAAAGCCAACTGCAATCCACACATACATACAGTGAAGGCAAGCCCAGAGCCTAGACATTCCAGACTTTTGCACCTAAGGGAAGGTCGGGCCAATAGAGCTGAGCCATGGGGAGCTCCCCTACATTTGTCTGCTGTTCCTTCCTGTCTACCCTCCTCAACCAAGGCATGAAAGGCTCAACCAGGCAATGCCATCCAGTGGAAAGAAACATTTTGAGGGCATTAACACCCAATCAATAAACAAGATTATCTCAGGGAGGTGGGGGATAGAAGTACAGGAAAACTATAATTTCTGTATATTCATTTCTACAATATTCAAAATTTAAAATAAGTACGTGTTACTTTTAACACCCCCCCAAGGCAGAAATGATGTAGGAACATGCATAAATCTCAAAATCATGATGTTGACTGAAGGAAACCTTACGTAAAAGAGTACAGACTGCCAAATCCCATTTAAATCAAGTTCTAGAACAGGCAGAGCTAATCCGTGGTAGAAACAAAATCAGAAGAGCCTGTAGAGGGTGAGGTGAGCACTGTTTGGGAAGGGGCATGAGGAACTTTCTAGGCCCAGGGTGGCTCTGTATCTTGGTAGGAATTTGGGTTAAGGTTCATGACCTCACTCGTCAAATCTCAAGGGATCACCAGAAATTTGGGCACCATGTTATACGTAAATCTTACCTCATATTGAAAAAAAATTCCAACAAAGAGTGAAAGAACAGAGGCTTCCAAAGGACATGCCCTTCTCAGGAGCCCACAATGAGCTAAAGTTCACTAGTCCGGGGTGCATAAGAAGCAGCTCATGAGGGCAGAGTGGGTGGGTATTCAAAGTCCTAGGAGAAGGATGCTGACCTGAGATCTCCCACCCTGCCCAACCCCCAACACACATCAGCCAAAATGCCAATAAGGATGGCAGGAGGCGGGATCCATGGCCTCCTGACCCCTGGAGCAACACCCCAGTAGAAGCCCCAGTTGCCCATGACCCCAGGCAGTTTACATGGCCTCAAAGGCTCATGGGGAGGCTAGAATAGAGCTACCTCCAGGCCTCTTTTCCTAGCACCCAACAAAAAGCAGAAAAGCATGATCTAGCCTCACCTTTCAGAGGCATTGAGAGGTTTTAAAAGGAAACTGATGTTTGGTTAAGCAGAGAGCACAGGAGAACAATTTCAACCTCCTATCTGATGGGAACTGTCCCAGCTGAGCCTGGACACCTATTGTGTCCACAGCCTGGGCTCCAGGACAGCTGGATATTCAGACTGCTCTGGTCTGGGATGCCTAGCTGGATCAGGTGGAAGAGCATACAACTCTTGATCTTGGAGTCATGAATTCAAGTCTCACGTTGGGTATAGAGATCACGTAAAAATCAAGTGGGGGTGGGGGTGGGGAAGAACCATCCTGGTCATTCAACCTCCAGTGGTGTGGTGCCCTCTGGAGACCAGTCTGGCAGCCTCACCTCCCTGGGACCTGAAAGCAGGCACTGTGTCTCCCTGGAGAAAGAGGAGCACATCCCACACCCATCTCCAGCCCCCAGATAGGGGCCAAACTCAGGGACTGTTTCGTAGCTGGCACTCCTAACCCTTGTGAGCAGTATGCCCCAGAAAAATGCCATCCATTCAACTCAATGCCTGACCTCCTGCAGCCAGGAACAAGCCCCTGCCCCCACTCCAGACACCACTGTGGACACCCTGACTGAAGGCCTCCCAATTTCAGAAAACTTCTCCTCCTCCCCTTCCAACCAGAAGAGTGGCCCTAGAGAGAAAGAAGGAGGACAGGGAAAGGGGGACTACCTGCTTTCCCTCATGGGCCGGCCTCTTCGCCCAGCTGGAAACTTTGTCATCCCACCTCCCTCTCTGGCAGCCCTCCTTCACTTCCTCGAGTGGAACACTTCACAGGAGTCTTGGAGCTATGTTGGAGGACAGGAGGAACTCCGTCCAGCTCACCCCAAAGCACCTAACAGGAGACCATCTTCTCTCCTTAACCACACCTGACCAGAAGTAACAGGAATCCAGGAATCTTCCAGCCACCCATTTGCCCAGAGTTCCACTGCCAGGTAGGAGGCACAAAGGGTGCCAAGCAGAGCGGTGCTGCTGAGCAAGGTACAGCCATCGACAAGGCAGCTTCCACACCCACAGAGGTTTAGCTCTTCTGTGTCAGAGAGGGTATCAAACATGCTGGCTACTGTTCTCAAGCTGGAATCTGAGGTCAGCACTGGCCTTAGTCACAGTGGACAGGCACTGGTCACCTGGTGCTCCAGGTATGGTACTAACAAATCCCTCTTCCCTGAAGGCCTGGCCCCACCCAAGCTGCAAGAGAGCAGCTTGAGGGCATGGTGGAGACAACCTGGAAGGTACTAGCAGCCCAGGATCCAGAAGAACCAAGGCCCCGCCCCCAACCCACAAACCAGCCCAGCAGACCAGAAGCCCAGGACTGCAATCTCCTGTCCCCATGGCCTGGAATCCTCCTCCATACCCCTCTTCTCTATATTCGTCCATGAAGTCTCTTCCATACCCTTCACTGGCAGCCTCTCTCCCCTTCGCCATCCACCCAGAGAGCACCTCGACCTACCTCAGTCTGTACTCGGGGGACAGCAGCCTGCCTGGGGGGAAGACTAAGGAGTTATCTCTAATTCCAGAGACAGATAAGACAACAAGGTTATGGGGGTTAAGTAACTTGTTCAGAGTCACAAGAGCAACCAAGTGGCAGAATGAGGGCTCAAAGCCTGATCCAGACCTGCTGTCAAACTTTCCTTACCCCCATGAACAGACAGGATACACCTCCCATTGCCAGGCAGGGTGCCACGTACAGGAACACCGCCCATGCAGAACCAGGAGGAGGGATTTTGATCTGCACCTCCACCTTCCCCTGCCCACCATCCACATCCTCGTCACAGCAAGGCCTCACCTGGGCTGCATTCTCCTGACCTCAGTGTATAAGGTCAGCCCACCTGTTTCACTACCTGACGCCAGAGAGAAGCTTTAGCCAAAAGCGACAAGGTGGGGCCCCTGTCACACAGCCTGCTTTGGGTGCCCAGGCTGTACATGCTGCTCTTCTGGGAACACCCGTGGCCTCCATGACCCCTATGGCCTGTTTCTCCAGGCATGGGCTGGTGGTGGGTGGGACTCCGTGCTCTGGGCAAGCCCAGCTGTGTAATCTAGCCCAGACCTGGATGCCAGCCAGCAGCTCCTGGCTCTTCTCCCAGACCATCCTCCTGGAAAGCAACAGGCTCTGCGAATGCCAGTAGCCCAGCCCTCCCTCCAATGTGGCTTCTATGAAATAAACATTTGGGTTCCACTGAGTGCATCGGTAGCACAATGATCCGGGACCCAGTGCTGGCATCTTTCTCTGCCCCTCAGACTGGCTCTGTTGCCCACCCACCAGCTCACCCTGAACAGCAAGGCAAGCGGCACCCACCTCAGCTGGACTCCTGCGTCTGTCTTGAAATCCCCTTGGGCCCTACTGAAGACCCCGTGCTGCCTGTGAGGGCCAAGTCCTGCCCGGCCCTTCACCACCTTCATCTCCGTACACTCTCATCTAAGAGGTGGGCCAGCTCCTGGGTTAACAACACGGTGAGGAAAAGGCTACAAAGTGCTAATGTGAGGAGAGGCCTGGCAGGAAGCTCCACCCTGCACAGGCCCCATGGCCTGCAAACCTTGATTTTCCAGGGCAGCCTCAGTCTTTTCCTCCTTCCCCCAGCCCTACAACCCTCCCATCACTCCTGGCTTTGAAGCCAACCAGAAGCAAGGCCAGGATGGTCTTGGGGCACTGCCACTGGATTTCCTCTGCTGGCTCTGACACAACTGGCTACCTGGCACCAAGAAAGGCACAGGACAGGGTCCCAGTGGAGGGCAGGTCTGGAAGTGGACCAAGGCAGGCCAAGACCTTAAGTGCCACCGGGGAGAGTCAAGTGAGCACTCCTCAAAGAAGGGAAAGAGCAGTTTAAGATTAGGATTATTAGTACAAAAGCTACACTCACCTCCAGGCTCTCTCTTCCTACTGCATTCCCTTCAGGAGTGGTCAGAGCTATTAGGGAGGAGCCTGGAGGCATGGAGCGCCCATGGGGTGGGCTGGCCAACAGAACAGCAGAGCAGGGGAACATCTGCCATCCCCATCAGGCAAGGAACAACTGAAAATCCAGGAGTTACTTCAGTCAGTAGGCAGAGAGGCCCCAGCCCCATTTCCCACTGGACTTGCTCCTCATGGGGGACAGCCCAAGGACCAGCAGTAGTACCTACAGCAGGCAGCACCACCCAGGGGCTCCCAAGAAAAGCTGCTGCTCAGACTTCAAAACCAGAATTCACATTTGAACCTCATGGGACTCAAATGCACATTCAAGTCTGGGAAGTGCTGAGGTGGGTTCTAAGCTTTCTACTGCCAGGAAAGCCCAATGCTCTCCAAGTATTAAATGCTCAGCAGATGGGTGTCAAGAGGAAGGCGACAGCTCCCAAAGGGAAGACATTATTTCCCAGGTAAATAAGCCCAGAGGGTGATTAATAAAAATGGTAAACCTGGAACACAAGACAGCAAGGTAGAGCCTGGTCACCAGACATCTGCGGAGGCAGGACACAGCCGAGAGCAGGGGCTGCTGGGCCTGGGTGGTAGGCAGAGACCTCAAGGGAGGAAAGAAGCAGAAGAGCACAGTGGTAAATAGGTGGAAATTCCACACGTGAGGAACTAAAGAGCACCTGGAAAGCCTGGGCAGCCCCACTGGAAGAGACTATCACAGTCATCTCACCTGGCCCAGGGATACCCTTCAGATGAGGTAATTGAGCCCCAGAGCAAGACACAGCTGAGTCACAGAGCTGCAGCTGCTGAGCCCATTGCTCACTCCGCAATTTCAAAACCAATCCTAGCAGGCATAAGAATAACAATTCTTATGCCAACTAAGGACTCTGAAAGAAGTAGTCAAACAAAACAAACCCAAACTCCTACGTCAGACATGAAAATATTTCATGACCAAAAAGGAAAAGGAACCACCTGGAACCACCTCTCAATGTAGAGAAGTCCCTCCTCAAAAAGGGTGGCTGACAACGACCCCTCTGTCATTGTGGGCTGGTCAGAACTCTTGAGGCAAGATGGCACTGAGGCAGCGCTGTCCTGCCCCGTGACATGGCAGGCCAGGATGACAAAGAAATGGCATCCTAAAGGAGAATTAGAAAAAAACAAAACCAAACCTGATGCCAGACAGTAATGATGGGGCTTTAATTGGCCAGGCAAAAACTAAAGAATTATTCCCTGGGGAGAAAGAGAACGGTATTATTCTAGAAATAAGACCAAGAATGAAAACATGCAAACCCTGTGGTCCAGAAGTGCACTCCCAGGTATATACCAACAGAAATCTACCCACGTGCTCACCAAAACCCGGGTAAGCGTGTGCACAGCAGCCCTGCTCACAGGAGCCTGACACCTACAGGATGGGGTAGCCGAAGGTATAGGGACAGTTACCTAGCAGTGCATAGGACTGAATATTTATACACACAAATGTACTTTTTGTAGGCTAAAAATATTGATTGTTGGTGATGTCACAGTTTGATTTACATGCACATACATGAGTCTCCTGAGCATTCTGTTGACCAAAGAAGCCAGACCCAAAAGAGACTAGGCGGTGTGATTCCTTTCACGTAAATTAGAAAGCAGGCAGCACAGATCCAGGGATGAGGGCAGAGTGGGGAGGAGAGAGGGTGACTCAAAGGACTCAACAAGGGGCTTCTGGGGTTGTATTTCTCATTCTGGATGCTGGTTACACAAGTATGTCTGTGTGAAAAACCCTCAGAGCTATCATTCACAACTGCATATACTTCCTATACGATATACTTAAATACAATACAGTACACAGAAACCTTCAGGATGGGAAGCAGAACCCAGTCTTGGTCCTGATTAGCAAGCAGACACAAGCCAGGAAATAACCTTCCTGAACCAGTAATAACAACAATCACAAAACAAGAAGCAGAGAACTGACAAGACAGAGTGGCCACATCCAAGACAAATATCCATCTTAGATGAGAGAACTCTATACAGACCAGCCAGGAAGCTACAAGAAATCTAGAAACCAGTGTAAACTCATCCTCTGCCATACAAAGTAACAACAACCTAATGACTTTTTTTTTTTTTTAAATCCTAGTGTCTGATACTTCAACAGACAGGAGGAAGTCCACTCAGGCAAGCCCAGAAGAAGAAATTCAGAACTGCAGGTGAGGTACAAACAGGACACCTTCCACCAAGGCCCAAGCAGGTCTCAGAGTGGCTAGCTGGGCACACCAAAGGGAGGAAGCCCAGAAGAAAGTAGTCGTGGCCCTCAGGAATAGAGGGTCAAAGGGAGCCACTAAGCAGAAGGAAAAGCCCCCTTGGCTCCTATGTGATCAAATCCCCAAACTCCCAGAGCCTTAAACAAATGACTCAAGGAGCAACAACCAAAGATCAAAGATTAGGGTGTTTTAGGGGCGCCTGGGTGGCTCAGTCGGTTGGGCATCCAACTCTGGCTTAGGTCATGATCTTGCGGTTCATGAGTTCAAGCTCCATATCGGGCTCTGCGCAGACAGTTCACAACACGGAGGCTGCTTCAGATTCTATGTCCCTCTCTCTCTGCCTCTCCTCTACTCTTGCTGTCTCTATCTCTCATAAATAAATGAACTTAAAAAAATTAACAACAACAATAATAAAGATTAGGTTGTTTTAATCCAAAAAGAAAAAAAATCAAGTAGAGACACCACGGGCACCCACTAGAGCTTTTTTTTTTAAGCATAAAAAAAGATTTTTTTTACGTCTCTTATTTTATTTTGAGAGAAAAGGCAGAGAGTGAGCAGGGGAGAGGCAGAGAGAGAAAGAAGGAAACACAGAATCTGAAGCAGGCTCCAGGCTCTGAGCTGTCAGCACAGAGCCCAACGTGGAGGCCCAGCCCGAACCTACAGACGGCGAGATTATGACCTGGGCCAGACACCCAACAAACCACCCAGGTGCCCCTTAAGCATTTTTTTTTAATATTTATTTTTGAGAGAAAGAGCAAGCGAGCACGCATGATCAGGGGAGGGGCAAAGAGCGGGAGACACAGAATCTGAATCAGGCTCTAGGCTCTGAGCTGCTGGCACAGAGCCCGACGTGGGGCTCAAACTCACCAACTATGAGTTCATGACTTAAACTGAGGCTGGGCACTGAACTGAGCCACCCAGGTGCCCCCCCCAACTAGAGTTTTTAAAAAGGCATTTTTAAGGGTAAAATTGGTGAACTTCTATAGAGAATCTCACTCTTTGGCCCTCTGCCGAAGGCTTTTTGAAGCCTCCAGGTGTGGTCATTTGAAGCAAATGCACAGAGTGTCACTCTACTTTTAAAATGGAGTCCTGGGGGCGTCTGGGTGGCTCAGCTGCTTAAGCGTCTGACTTCAGCTCAGGTCATGATCTCACTGTTTGGGAGTTCGAGCCCCACATCGGGCTCTGCGCTGATGGCTTGGAGCCTGGAGCCTGCTTCAGATTCTGTGTCTCCCTCTCTCTCTGCCCCTCCCCCACTCACACTGTCTCTCTCAAAAATAAACATTAAAATAAAATAAAATAGAGTCCTGGTGGTGCTGGAAAGATTGTTTAGCATTAAGAACCTGGGTTTAGAGACACCCCCCCCCGCCCCCCGCCAAAAAAAGGAAACAGGTATTTATCTGCCTGGAAAAGTAGAGCCAGAGGTGAGGTAGAAACAGGGCTACTTAGGATGTAACAAAACCTCTGCCCTGAAAACACCCGAACCCCCACAGGCAGGGAGGAGAATGAAATGTAGGACAGTGCCACCTTGGAACACTCCAAGTAGGGACAGGAACACAGAAACCACAGCTACAAACAGCACTTCAGTGAATCTCAAAGTAGAGATTAGTGCCTGGCTCTGAGTGCACAAAGAGCAAACCCAGCCAACCATTGCTCAACGATCCAGACAATCCCAAGGAGCCTACAAAGAAAAGTTAGGGAATGGTTAACCCATAATCTGGAAGACTAGTGATTTCTGGAGGGAGGCAGGGAATCTGGGGAGCAACACAGGTGGGCATCCAGGGGCTATTTCTTACATGAGTATGGGAAACAAAAGTGTGTATTGCTCACTAGTTACACCTACATGTGTGCATGTGTAATTTACACCCTCCCATTAACACTTTTGTAAATAACCTGGAGCATAATCTTCAAGTCAATTGAAGAAGCTGGCATGCTCTGTGCAGAAGTCCCAAAAGAAAGGGGAGCAGGATGAGACCTTCTAGAATTCTTTTCTTTCTTTCTTCCCGACCTTCTAGAATTTTCTTTCCTTCCTTCCGAACTCACAACCCTGAGGATCAAGACCTGAGCTGAGATCAAGAGACAGACCTCAACCGACTGAGCCACCCAGGCACCGTCTAGATTCAGGGAGGAGCCAGAGACTACAGCTGTAGATACTTGCAGAGTATTGCTTACATCACTTGATCTAGGACCCCATACTCCAAAGCCAAACACTGAGCAAATATGGCAACAATGTGCCAACAAGGGGTTCAGAGGGTTCCATCCCACAGGAGATGCCCAGAAAAGTACCACTCTGTACTTAACAGAAAGCAGGGCGTGCATACCTGGGAGGCTGGGTGTGCCTCATCCAACAGAACAGAAATCCCAGGAACCCTCCCAGGACTGGAGGAGAAGAGGGCAGTTAACGCCACTCTGAGCAAAAATATCAAAGTCTAGCACACATCTCCCTTCTGTAGCCTCTGCCCTCTCCAATTCGGAGTCCAATCAACCCTGAGTTATCTTTCTCAAACACCAATCTCATCCAGTCACTCCCCTGCTTAAAGTTTTCAATGCATTCCTGATGCCTGGATAAAGTCCACGCTCCAGCCCAGACTACAGGGTGCTTCCCAGAGGGGACCTGGCCCACCTCTCAGCTTGGTTGGTTCCCCGTAATGCCTGAGTGCCCCTCCTCTGTGAAACCAGTCCTGCATTTCTCCAGGCACCCGATGTCAGCACTTAGCTGCCCAGCAGCTTCCCTCTGTGCACATGTCCTCCCCGCAGGCCCTCCCACCCCACCCCAAGCAGGCTTCCAAGGTGAGGGAACCTGTTTCCCTCTAGCCTAGCAGCCACAGCTGTACTGTGCACTGAGCAGGCCCCCATAAAGGCTTATTACGTGAGCAAATACTGGTCAGGAAGGTGCAGTGCTGAGAAAAATGAAAATAATAACGTGAGAAAAGGTAAGGAGGCGGTGAGGAGGGGGGTAACAAGAAAGGAGAGAAGGCTGCCCAGCGCCCTCTCTTGTCAGCAGTTCCAAAACTGTTTACATTCTTCCAAATCAGGACACCCAAAGAACCAAAAAACTTTCACGTGGATTACATGTTACTGTAGTCGGCGTTACTGTTCTACATTTACTGTATTTTTAAAAAAACTGGTAATTAAAACAAATACTTGACTCAAAAATATCAATAAAAAACACCTGTTAACGTAAATGCCATGATGTTAACATAAGTGCAATAAAAATGTTATGGAAAAAAAAGATTCCAAAATTTAAAAAAATTCGTGAGAGGAGTAGTACTGTTTTATATTTGGCATATGTTTTACATTTTAAATCTCTTTAACATCTGGCTTAATAGAAGTAGCTAGATTCTCATATCTGTTTCTACCCTTAGTCCATTTGGATATGTGGTTTTGATTAAAGTCTATCAAGAAATGTGACTTCACACAGATAGGAGAGGAGTATTTTAATAATCCTTTCAGCTAACTACAGCCATTCTTCACTGACATGACACTAAAACTCTGCAAGCAGCGGTTTCTTAAAAGTTGCGATGGAGACGCTGAAATCATATCTGTGACTATCTCGCAGTCAGTTACGCAAAAATCCATTGGTCTACGCTGCACTCACATCCATGCAGGATTTTGCAACATCAAGCGCTGGTCATTTGGTTCACCGAGTTAATCAGATCTTCCAAATGTCACATTTCATTATACAACACCAAAAAAATCCATGTGTTAATATCACCACTGATTTTATCAGTGAAGTCTGTCTAAGTCAGCCTCACCATGATGGATAGTTTTCCAAAACTCTCATTTTCCCTCAAGGGTTCTAGCACTGGCAACAAATATCGTCAGTTGTTTTCCTTAAAGTGGCAAAGCTCACTTTGTTCATTTGAGAAAATATCTGCACAAATTCTCCAAGTCTGAGTAACCACACCTCGTCTGTTCAAGTAAAAACAATATTCTAAAAGAAAAAGCAGCTAGTTCAGAGTTCAGCCCAAGCGAATGCAAACTGTGTTTCTGGAAAAAACAGTTGTCCTCCACGATAGTCACACATACTCCCCATTTTGTCACATGGAATACTAAAAAGACGTGTGTGTACCCCAGGGTCTAGAATTACTACTCAAATCATCTGTACTGCCTCCCCAGGACACTCATTAGACTTCGAGTCTCAGTCTGAAGCACCAACAGTGGATGGAGAACACAACTCTGGGTGACATGTACACCCACCACACTTTGCACAGGACCAAAGGCCAGTAACTTCTAAGAATTATGAAAAGGGTCTTAGGGGACCCAAGAGGTCTGCAAACCACTCTGAGAACAGCTGGCATGCGTTAGCTCAAATATTTCTAACAACCCATTTCACAGGCAAGGAAAATGAAGCACAGAGAGGTACCCTTCCCAAAACCACTCTTGTTCACCAAATACTCTAAAAGGCAGGGCTGACAGAAACTCCAAACAGACCTCCAGAGGCCTGCCCACTAAGAGGTGGCAATACTTCGGTAGCAAGCTGGGCCTTTGCTCGCTGTGGGCCCTCCAGAGGCAGAGGTGGTCACAGGTGGTCAGAGGGGGAGGTGGGGGAGGGGTGCTACAGGAAGCAGGATGTGTAAGCTCACAGCCTGCTGGGGGCATGAAGTCAAAGTCCCCTCCTGCCCAATGCAGCTAAGCCAGCTCTACTGCCCTTATCAGCGTCAACACATGCATGGAATGTGGGACTTTGGAAACAGTCCTCTCCCCTCCACCTGCACCCCTCTGGCACTCAGGTTCACCTACCACAGCCAAAGGACAACCCAAACCCAGTATTCAACCCACCTGCACCCGGAGCCTAGTGGCAGGTAGAAATGCACCTGCTGGAGGTGGCCCAGGGCACCTGAAGAGGCTATGACTTGGCCTCTCCCCTCATCACCAAGATCACCCCATCCACCAAGAAAGAGACTTACACTAAGAGAAAGGCCACCCTGCCCAGTGTCACACAACACAGCACCGCTGGCCCAAGCACCTTTCATTCACTGACACAGTGAGAATACCAAGAGAAGGAAAGGAGCCCAGCTCGGAGTTCCCAGGAACCCCCAGAGCCTCTCCCTGAAGGCTCTTCTAGAAGTGGTTAGCAAAAGCCAAAGTTTCCATAGGATAAAAGAATCCCACATGCAAGAAGGAAAGGAGTTGAGACTGGACGAATAAGATGACCCAGAGAGTCCTCTCTGTCCCCAGGCTCCTGGAGGGAGGTGGAGAATGGACCTGCTCTCCACGCTTGTAATGGCCTCTCCCCAGGTTACAAGGGACTACCAGCCAGCTCCAGCTCCAGGCTTTGTCCAAGACAGCCATCCTGCCACCCCACTCAAAATGGAAACCTAGACTGTCTCCAGGCCCAAGCACTGCTCAGAGGAAGAAACCCACACATGCATGCGCAAGGCTGCCACACACGTGTGATTGTGTCTACCTTACTCTTAGATCTCTACCTCCTAGCTATGTGACTTGAGAATAATTGCTTACCCTCTCTGAGCCACTTGTACAGCGAAGATTGATAAAATGATTGGCACTGCACAGGTTATGTTCCAAGAATTAAATTCAGAATGCCTCCCACAAGGGCTACCATGGGATAAGAGCCCAAAAGAGAGTGCCCAACCATCTCCTGCTACTCTCTCCTAGCACTCTGTCAGGAATTCTCCCAGTGTTCAGACAAAGCTGAAGTAGCACCTATCAGACAGAAACCATCAGCCACCTTCTAGAAGGAAGGGCAGGGAAGTCCTGTGGCATGATCGGATGAAGACGCAAAAGAGCTGAGGCAGGAACCCAGGAACCCACCCCCAGGACCACTTGCACTCAAGACAGAACCCCAGAGTCCACCTAGCAAGATGTGTATGGGT
Source organism: Suricata suricatta (assembly GCF_006229205.1). Classification (NCBI taxonomy): domain Eukaryota; kingdom Metazoa; phylum Chordata; class Mammalia; order Carnivora; family Herpestidae; genus Suricata; species Suricata suricatta. The sequence continues at coordinate 60,763,625 of NC_043713.1, read as the reverse complement.
GGAACAGAACAGAGGGAGGACACCTTGCCTGTGCTCCCAACACCACCCGCTGCTTCCTCAACTACCAGCCACAACTTCTTAATCCCCTCTTCTTCATTGCCGCAGCCCAGTCTGGTCTTCCTTCCCTAAAACACAGCACTTCCTAACCAAGACACCAACCAGAACCACACCAGACTCAGAGGACTTGTTCATCTCATTCTATAAGCTGCCCAGAGCAGGCAGGGCTGTCTTATGTTCCATCTGCCCACAGATAGGCACTACGCCCCAGGACAGTCCATTGTTCTGTTCTGGTAAAGGGAGCTGAGCCAAGCTAGCCAGATTTTACTTGAAGCTCTGCCTCCAACACCCCTTAACAGCCACCCCCCACACTCTGTTTCCTGAACCCTTATACACCTTACTCAGATAACCCAGAAAAGCAACCTCAAGGACCAATCTCTCGCTCCCAGAAGCCTTGAGGTCAGAGAGAAAACAAGGGCTCAGGTTCCAGGGATCCCCAGCTATGGCCACAGTGGGCTCATGAGGGAGCCACGAAGATCCCAAATGTCACTATGTCAAGCCCTGCCAGGGCACATAAAGGCCAACCAGGGCCCAAGAATGCAACCACAAAACCAGAACAGGTAAGCTCTGAAAGCCAAGCAGGACCAAGAGTTCTGGGGTCAAGGGCAACAGGCAGCTCCCCAGGGACCTCTGAGGATCTATCCCCTTAGTGCACACCAGCCTATGGTCCCTCCCACTGTCCCCAAGAGTGATTCCCCGGGGCGCCTGGGTGACTCAGTTGGTTAAGCATTCCGCTTTAGCTCAGGTCATGATCTCACTGCTGTGAGCCTGTATTGGGCTCTGTGCTGACAGCTCAGAGCCTGGAGCTTGCTTCAGATTCTGTGTCTCCCTCTCTGCCCCTCCCCCTGCCTCTCAAAAATAAATAAATAAACATTTTTTTAAAAGTGAGCTCCTTTTGCCTCTGGTGCTTCTCCAAGGCCCTAGTAACTAACAGAATCAACCTAACTAGTTTTGTAAACTCAATCCCACTGGGCCATTAGAATAAAGCAGTTCATGGCCACCCCACATAACACACTGGTCGATTTGGACTCACCATCTGCTTTGATTCTATTACCGAGAAAGATTTTCACCTGCTAAAGAAGTCGATCTCGATCTTGGCTGCACACTGAATTCATTTCCAAGTCTTAAAGAACCATGGGCGTTAGAAATAGTCTGGGCTGGGCCAGCCTCTGCCAGCTCCCAGGTAATCCTGATGTCCAGAGCTGAGAAACAGGGCACTAGCAGGCAGGCCTCTTCCAGGAAGCAAGGATACAGCACACACTCATCACAAGTAAAGTTCCATGGTGTCCCCAGAGGGTCAGGCCACTGAGGCCCCAGGACCCACTTTCCCAGCAATCAATTCTACTCTCACTTCTCATTCATTTCAGATACATGAATTCAAGATCTGATAAGCTTCCAAAGCAGCACAGGTGAGGGAACTGCAAAGGCCATGGAGCAGTTTTCCTCCTTAAAGGACCTATAACCAGGCTGATGGAAGAGGCCAAGGGAGTTCAGACTCCAGTGTGTAGTGGGAGCAGCCCCTCTACTCCGTGGCGATGGGGGAGTTACAGTTCTTGAGGCACTGGAGTGGCCCCTCCCCACACTCACCTGAGAGAACCCACCCACCCACAGGTGCTGCTGGGAAAGAAGCCTGAGGCTGCGGCTGCAGCAGCAGCAGCAGCCTGGAACGCACGGACAAGTCTGCACAGCGGCCACACCCGTGCCAAAGCCAACAGCCAGCCCTTCCATCTCCACAAGAGGCCAACTCCCCACCTGGAAGCGGCCCCCCCACCCCAGCCAAACCCAAACACCACCTTTCCTTAGTGGCCCGTGGAATCACCATGGAATGAATGGAGAGAACTGGAAGTACAGCACTGGAAGCAAGACTGGGCCTCCTGCCGTTCCATACCGCACTCTCTCCCCTCATCCATACGCCCATGTGCTCACAGAGGGATATGAAACAGGCACCCACTATGCACTACGTATCTCAGAAGCAGCAGCAACAGTAGATGGCTGCCCAGTCTCCTCTCACCCACAGAAGGACCTTGTCTAACCTTAAAGCCACACTCCCCCATCCTCCAGGCACACGGATGAAAATGGAGCAGTCTGAAGGAGGGGCTCTGAACCCCTTCCCCTTCCTGACTGTCCCAGGCAGACTCTTAGGGCCACACCCTCCCTCAGCAGAGGCACCCCAGCCCAGGCCCTTCCCTCCTGGACTATGGCGGGTCTGGAGCCACCTCCAGGCTTTCCCTTATCAAGCTCACAGGGGGCCCACACACAACCCCAACCCCCAGGGCTTCTCTTGCTTTGCCACTTCTGGCTACAGCTCTGAGACCTCCCCCAGCCCAGGTCCTTATCCCTCAGGGCAAGGCCCCTCCCAGCAGGAAGCACTGACTGGCCGTGCCAGGCAGAGTCAAACTGGCCTGGCTTGTTTGGAAGCTCCTAAACCAGAGCCAGTATCCTCTTGGGGAGGGAGCTGTCTGCCTGCCTCTCCCTGCAGCTCAGACCCCTCCAGACTCCACACTACATGGGCCACAAAGCCCTGGAGTCAAAGGCATTTACCCTCCAGTCCCAGCCTGACCAGTTGCTTACTTGTACCCCCAGCAAGTTATGTAATCTCCCAGTTGAGTCTCATTTGCCAGTCTGTAAGAGGAGACAACCCGCTGTGCTGGCCTGAAAACTTAAGTGTGCCCCTATCTCCCGGCCCGAGCCCGACCACTTGTTGGCAAGGCTGTGAGTACCAGAGGGCAGAGACCAACATGATCCAGCCTAGTTGCAGGGGTTGGGTGCTGCACCCTGTGTTCTTCTCAGAAAATCTTGTCAAATGAATAAAAAACTTGTGAAAGAGCCTCCCAGGTGCCTAGCACACAGTGGGTGTTCCTAAGCCAGCTTCTCTAGCATATCTGCAGGCTCATATTCTTGCTTCGCTGCTCTCCAGCCTCCTCTGCCACACTCCACACTACCGCGGTCTTCCTGTGCACTCACCGTTAAAACTCTTCTACAACCAACTTAAACTCAGCATGGCAACCGTGGATCTCCTCCACCCAAGAGCTGGCCCCTTCCTCCATGCGTTGAGGCACAGAACTACAGCCACCATCCCCACGGTGCCCTCTATACTCCATAGGGCACGGAACCAGACCTTTCTGCCAGACCTTAGTGCCCCATCATACAATCATTTGTTGCTCTGGAGGGCAGCAATATGTGAATGTAAACTCAAGTTCTGCTCCCATTTTAATCCCGGGGACACAGGGACACCAAGGCTCAGAGAGTCAATCACTGTCCAAGGTCACAGGGAGAGTAACCAGCAGAGCCCGCATCGCATTCCAGACTTTCTAACTAAGCTCAATTCCCTCTCACTGCCCTCCAGGAGTCCTTCCTCAGCCAGGCTCCCAGAACCAGGAGGGGAAGAACCCAATGTGTTGTTTCTTCTCAATGGAGAAAACTGCCTTCCAGGTGGCAGAAACGAGAAGAGCCCCCACCTTCTCAGTGATCAGGTCCTGGGGGCAGTGGCTCTCAGCGCCAGTGGGCAAAGGGAACAAGCTTTTGGGTGGGGCTGACAGCTTGAGGCCAACAGGCCAGCAGAAGGGCAACACCATAGGTCCCCTGGGTAAACTGAACTTTATTCCTTCCTCACTCCTCCAACTCTCCAGAACTGCCCAGCCAGCCCTTCTCTGGGGGCTAGCTGCTGATTAAAAGGCACTGCCCCCACCCCCAGATCTGACCCTGACAAACAATAAGGACTCTGGGAAGGCAGCAAGCCTGTCAGCTCAATAATGCAAAACCCTGTTGCTCCAAGTCCACGACAGCTGACTTCAAGTGGCTTGGAGGCTGTGCTTATTAACAAAATGAGAAATCTGATCTATGGAAAGAAAACACTACGTGAGGATTAATCCAGGACTGCGGCTTGTGGAGAAGGCTGGGCTGCCAGCCAAGACCAGGGAATGAGGACGGGATCGTGCCTACCTGTCCCCAGAGCAGGTACCGCGCAGCAGGACAGGACGCATCGCCTCTGCCCCACCTGTGCCTCTTCTCCTTCCAGCAATTGAAGCAATCATTTCAGTTTTGCTTTAATTAAAGACCTGGCTCCCTCGGGCTGCTTCTTCCTCTAAGCAGAGCCAGCGACCAGAGGGAGATTTTTCTTTTCAGGAATCGCTTGTAAAAGCTGAGTGACTAATCTACAAGTCCTAACAACTGGCAGGAAAACACTGCAGGGAGAAATTCTGGGCACACACCAGCACTCTGAGTCTAACGGCCCATGAAGCTGGGCAAGAGGCACTCAGCAACTCCCCAGAACTGGTCTGCAGAAAGCCTGAATTCAAAGGAAGGCAGACCAATCTGGGAGTTCTGACCCTTGAGGCAGGCAGGCAGTCAGGTGGGCAGCCCCCTCCCAGCCCTCTGAGTCTACTGCCTGCCCATGGGACCCAGAGATTTTCATAAGCTGAACTGTACAGAACCAAAGTTTCCCTGGAACACAGCTTGACCTACTCCTAGGCCAAAAGACTCAGTTCAACCCGCAAGTAACAGCTTCCCAACCCCCCCCCCTTGGTGCTAAGAGCCCGCTAAACCAGCAATCTCACCGCACAGCTTTGTCTCTAGAGGCCAGCCTGAGGCCGGCCCATCTGCTTTTTTTCAGACCACTCCAGCAACCCTGCTCTGCTAAGTGTACAGTCTCTCCTTGAGCCAGGGCTACAGACCAGCCACATGGCCTGTGCTCCTGAAAATGTCTGCAGAAAGGGCCAAGGAGTCCAGAGTTGGCAGAGGGGAATGGAAGGGAAGAAGTTAAGCCAGGAGCCAGGAAGCAATAAATGCTATAGCTCCAGAAAGGTCCTGGGTTTGAGTGACCTAGCTCCATCCCTCCAGCCAAAGTCCCTGGAGAACAGGCCCAAGTTCAGCCTAGAAGCTCTGGAGGCCCCTCCACTACCTGCCAGTTCTCCTCCCCACCCACCCCCCAGCGCAAGAGGCACAGCAATCCCCACATCAGTCAACAATCCACCGCTACAGAATTCCTATGGGCAAGGCTCTGCCCCTCCCCCCCCCACATGTCAGAGGGGTGGCCTCCCAGGTTACACCCCTCCTTGCTGTTGGGGGGACCGGGAACCTAGCTTTCCAGATGTGCTTGGCAACTCCTAACAGAAAAGGCAGTGGGGGTGGAGAGGATAAGAGAAGACATGGATAAATAACTTCAAAACCGTTCCAACCCATCCGGATCAGCACTGGGTTCCCTTCTCCAGGCAGTCCCACGCTGTTCTGGGTGGGGCCACTTGGCGCATTATCTGACCTCGTTCCCTTCTCTCCAGAAGTCACTGCCCCCCAGGGAGAGGTATCCCTGACCCCCCAACCCCCACCAACTAGGTCTATGTGAATATGAACCATCTCAGTAGATAAACAGAGAGTGACAAGCTGGGGCCCCTCAGCCCCCTTCCTCTGCCAGCCGGTCCCCTCCCCCTGCCAGCCGACCCCCCTCCCCCAAGCCCATCTCTCTTCCTGCCAAGTGGCTGCCTACAGGAGAGGTCTGGGGGCAGGGCAGCGAGCCCACCAGCCGCAGGGCCTGGCCCTCTGGGAGCGGCCCTTCCAAGGCCAATCCTGCCCAGTCCGGTCTTCCCACAAGGAGTGGGGTAAGGAAAGGGGACCGCAGGCAGAGGAGCGCCGCAGTTCTGGAAATAGCAAAATCCCCCTACGAGGGGCGGCCGCGGGCGCTGTGCCGTTTGCATAATGGAAGCCCGCCCGCCTGTCAGGCAGCACAGCTCGCCCGACGCAGTTCGGATTAGATTGCTAATGAAAAGGCACAAAGAGCCGGCGCCCGCTCGCCCGCCGACCCCCGCTCCGCAGACCCGCGCCCGGCCTGGCGCGGCCCCGGGCTT